>NC_056746.1:731728531-731734544 GCF_019279795.1 Protopterus annectens | reverse complement strand
AAAAATAGGTTTGAATTGTAGTGAGTGGGACTAGCCTAAAAAGCATTGCTCCCTGCACAGGCACACACAGTTGCCATGTCTAGGATTAGAGCTCCTACCTAATTCATCCCACTACAGCATTACACAGTTATAGGATGCGGCACAGAGATTACTGGGCTACTTCTTTCCAAAAGGTGTAGTTCAAAGTGAATGACATCAGCAGTTTTGCCAAAGTAGGGCATTTGAATTGTAGTGAGTGTGACTAGGCTAAAGAGCATTGCTCCCTACACAGAGACACACACACACACACAAACACACACACACACACACACACACACACACACACACACACACACACACACACACACACACACACACACACACACACACACAGTTGCCATGTCTGGGATTAAAACTCCTACCTTACTAGTTTATCATACTACAGCATTACGCAGTTACAGGATGTGCCATAGAGATTACAGGGTTACTCTTTTTCAAAAAGTGAATTTCAAAGTGAATGACATCAGGAGGCTTGCCATAGTAGGGCTATGGGGAGGACAGTGTGTGCATGGGCCATAACCCATTCATCTAGAAGTAGACACACCACACTCAGGCACACACCGGTTTATATTCTGCAGGTACGTGTATACAACTGCTAGATGGCTACTGCCTTGTACAGTCATGTTGCACAGCTAGCACTAGCACCACATATTCTTTGATGCTGAGGGATACCAGTGGCTAATTTCTATGGTGAGTGACATTTACACATCATGTGGTTGTAGCCATTTGGCTGTGTGCTGGGTGGGACAGGCCTCATGATGGACAGCTTGTTGTCACTGTCACTCTTCCACATATCTATGTATGTGTACCTTTGGCATATTATAGTGTGTTGTCTTTGGATATATGTTTGTGTATTCCTATCCAATGTGTGTGCAAAGCATGGCTGGTACATGCTGAGGAGTGTATGCACTAACATCTGCAACTGTCAGATATGTATGGTCCACTGTTGTTGGCAGACATGGACTTCATTTGATTAAGTGTGTGAGCATGCCCAGTATGCCATTCTGTATTGAATGTGTGGATCCATTCCAGATAGATTGTACTCTAGTGCAGACTTTTATGTTCTACACTTACAGCTAGCAAACTGTTTCTGCAGGGTGTCTGTAGATCAGTTGGCATATGGGGTCAAACTGTATAAGGGATAGTGGGTACTGTAGGTGATTGCGTCTGTGCTGCTTCTGCCATGTGGTACTGGTGTTAGCAGAAAGATTCGGACATGTGTACTGTTATACACTGTGATGTTTTATGCCCTCAAGTACTGTCAGGTAGACATTTTTGCTAACAGTGATGTCCTGGGGAACACAGGGTGAATGCAGCTGTGTCCAGTATTGTGGTCAAACACCTACATATTCCTGGAAACATATGCCATTCTGGAGGGGAAGCTGCAGAGACTTGCTACTGGGTCTGTGCAACCAGTTCAGCACCTTGGTACAGTGATGGCAGATGATCCCATACTTGTACATCCATTGATGTGACAGTATCGCCTTATCTTGCTGTGGCAATGCCTCAAAGCTGTACAGATTCACACAGGTTACCCAGAGGCAGGGGTCATAAGTCAGGACATTACCCCCTATTGTGGTGTACAGGCAGGTTTTTAGCCACACATATTTGTGTTTGCAGCCAGGGATAGTATGTGCACACAACTGTGTGTTGGCCTTTGCACATTCCATGCTGCCCATGCTCCCACCCTCCCCCTCTATTATTCTATCCTCTTCCATATCTTATGGAAACTTTCTCTGATACTTTCCATATAGTTATCACCTCATCACAGCTGTGTTTTGGTGTTGGTCCACAGTTCATGCAGTGGGACATGGTGGATATTTTACTGTGGTTTGTACACATGGCCTTGCATATGGGTTATGTGGAGTGTGTTATGATGTTATTTTGGTGTCCATTACATAACATACATTAGCAATATGGTTGAGATGCAGGCCTTTGCCAGAGGCCTTTAGGACAATTGATGGTGATGCAGGCCAGCTGTAGCAGGCTGTTGCATTCTGTCAGTCCTACAGTACCAGACTGCCATACAGTATATTCCCCTGGCGTGACAGGTAGGTGTGCTAGGTGTTCATGCCAATACTTTCTATCACTATTGATGAGGTTGTGTGGATACTGGCAGGGTGCTGCTTAAGCTAGGGGCACACCTGCATGGGACACCTGCACTGCATGCTGCATTTTTCACTATTGCTATACACAGGTGGGGGTTGTATTGTGCCAATTCCCAACAGCAGGGATAAGACTGAAGAGTTACATGTGGGTGGTGGTTGGGTGAGCTGGGTGCATGTGTACTATGGACAATACTTGCATCTGACTCACAGATATGCATGGGGTATTCCAGTTATGCTCACTTGTGCAGGGACATCAGCTGTTTCTCAATACATCAGTCCTATCACCTTTGTGATCTGCAAGTGTTCGGCCAGATGACATTGGTATTCCCTACTACAAGCCCAGATAATGTGATGCATACCTGTATGTACAATTTCAAGGGTGTGTCCATTTCACGGTTATATATTATACACTGTATGTCTGGGGTAGTTTTCCCTGTGTACTGTTTGTATATCTAGCCCAACATTCATGCCATGTCCATCTTTCAGATGTTGACTCATATTACCGCCATACATTTACAATGGCTTACTGCTAGAATGTGTTATACTGGGGAGAATTGTCTTTGGCTCCGCAGTTGTGAGGACATGGCCCTGTCATTGGCAGTAGTGGGCAATGGTAACCAGTTCAAACCTTAACATGCGTACATACTGACCACTCTCACACAATATGAAACACACACCAACCTAACATATGCATACCTGCATATTGTACACATGCCACCATCTATCCTGCTACCTTGGCCACCTCAGGTCATCTGTGCTCCACTGGTATTATACCTACACACACACATGTTACTACATGTCTACATCAGATTGGAGGGGGGGGCACCACACCAAACTGTTATTACAGTTCTAAATAGGATTGGGGGGCACACCTGACTGTTTCTACATTTCTACAAAGGATTGTGGGGGGGGGCACACCTGATTTTTACTACATTTCTACTTAGGATTGGTGGAGCACACCTGACTGTTACAATGTGTCAACATCAGATTGGAGGGCACACTAGACTGTTAATACATTTTTACATAGGATTGGGGGTGGGGAACACCTGACTGTTTCAAAATTTCTACACAGGGTTGGGGGGAACACCTGACACTTATACACATTTGCTATGACAGTACTGGTATGTCACATACTCCATTTCATTCTGTATTGTAACCTATCATGCTGACTAGAGGCATATCAGTGTACTGCAGGTATTAAGTTTGATTGACCTACATATCAGTTTTTGACTTCTAACCCTTCAGAACTAACATCCCACTGCCTGACCTGATGTAGTCTGTCTGTGTAGGCCTTGGGGGAGGTTACCCATAGCCATCATTCAGAGGCCTTAGTATGGCCATTGTTTGTGTTTGTCTACACTTGTCCTGCTGGCTGAGATTGTTGTTGGGTATGTGAAATTCCCTGACTGGCATGTGTGTGTGTGTCATATGGACACACATGTGGCCCAGTACATTTCCTGCAGTGGGTTTTGTCACCATGTGTAGTACTGGCTACACATGGGAGTAAGCACTTTTAAGCAGCAATAAGCAGGTTTAAGCCCATTTGCACAGGGGTAAGCAATGCCTACAAAGGTTAAGCAATTTAGAAACTGTAACCAGAAGTTAGCAGTGCTTACCTCTGTGCAAACCGTGCAAACCCACTTACAACTGCTTAAAAGTACCTTAATCTTTCTGTATCCAAAGGACCTTGTTCTGCCCAGCAACAAAATAAACAGCCTCTGCAAGGATCAAACCCAAAACCCTGCACATCATAGCCAAAGTGATTTATTACTAAGCCATGTCAGATATACATAGTCTGAATGTTTTCACAAACATATCATCCAGCACAGTCATTCAACAGTGCAGGAAATGTATTTATACATGTAGATGTATGTATGTGTGTGTATATATTTATATCTAAATAGATATATACATATCTATTAAATGTATACATATCTATATATATATATATATGTATATATATATATATATATATATATATATATATATATATTTGTGTATATATATATATTTGTATATATATATATATATATATATATATATATATATATATATATATATATATATATATATATATATATATATATATATATATATATATATATCTCTGCATAAACATCTACATATATATATATATATATATATATATACAGAAATATATATATATATATATATATATATATATATATATCTTTGTATATACAGATATATGATAAAACAACGAACAAGAAACTTGTAAATGAAAAATAAAAGCAACACCAGAACACTGAATCACTCTAATATTTAATACACATAAACGAACATAATATCCACTGAGCGCTTTCACCCAACTCTTTGCTGGGTTTCATCAGAGTACAGAATCAAAGGAGCAGCTGCCTTATATACTAATAACTTAATTGACTTCAATTAGTCATAAAATTGAATCATGCATAAAATTATTAAGGTTTGAACACTTAAAAGTAATAACAACTTCATTTGATAAATAGTAAAACTTCTCATTTGTAGCTAGAAGGGTGATATCTAGGTAAAAATCAATTTTTTAGTAGGAAATGAATGTTAGTTATATAAGAATACATAAGTGTACTTGCAATGTACTACTAACTAAGTGAAATGACTATAATGTATTCTTATGAAAAGTTTGTATAAACATATAATTGATATAAAATATGTAAATAAATATATATAATAAATAAGTATAAATATATAAATAATGTATATATATAAAATGTATAAGATATGTATATTAAAAAAGGCTTGTGTTAATAAAAATGTATCCAGTACTATTGTGAAAATGGTATAAAATTGGTCATATAATATGTTAATACTACTATGTAGTGTAAACATAATATTATATATTTTATTGTTAAAAAAAACAATTCCTAAAATATATAAAATATATAATATATAAAATCACAATTAAATAATGTAAGATTTAATTTTCAAAAAACTACTAATGAAGATGTATTCATTAATGCCTGGTTTACTACTAGCATTTAATCTTAATTGCCATAAACATTCTTTCATCTCCAAAAGATTATTTACATCTCCTTCCTTGACACATGTTTCAGGTACTCTATCAACCACAAAAAACAAAAATTTGTTAAAATCTGGACATATTGTACTATGCATATACAATGCATTTGTTGTTTTTGTGTTCCTTATGTCCCTAATGTGCTCATTAATTCTCTCTCTAAGTTTCCTTATAGTCTTACCTATATAAAATGCAGTACAGGACAGACATGTGGCTATGTAAATCACTTGCTTAGTATTACAATTGACGTAACCTGGGCATCTAATAGTCCTATTAAATCCTTTTATAGCAACATAAGGCCCATCATTTATATATTTACAAGTTTTACAAAAGCCACATTTTTTCATACATGACTTTTTATATACTTCTTCATACTCAAAAATATCTTTTAAATTTTTACCCCTACTATATACAATTGTAGGTGCTTCACCTATTTTTTCAATAATGTCTAAATCATTACTAAAAACTCTGTCCCATGCTTCCTTTACCACTTCTATTACATATTTGGTACTATCATTAAATGGTAAGGTAAATGAGCATGTCATATTTTTATTCGTAGTTGCCTTATTAACATTGTCAACTTTACCAACTTTTAAAATAGGTCTAAAATTATCTTTCCTTTTGTTCAAAATTTCTTTTTTTACACTGTTAATAAGATGATCTGGATAACCTCTGTCCATAAACATAGTACATAAAAAATTCAACTCATTTATAAATACAGAATCCTCACTAATAATTTTTGACATTCTCACCATTTGGCCTTTCACCAGATTTCGTTTTTGAAAATATGGGTGGCAACTTTTAAAATGCAGATATGAATTTGAAAATGTTTTTT
>NC_056746.1:731521031-731723531 GCF_019279795.1 Protopterus annectens | reverse complement strand
CAGCACTACCCTGTCCTGTTTAGCAGGAGCATGAGCAGCAGGAGCAGACTGCCCTGTGGAATGATCTAGTCCACATGGTCAATGATGTTGGCCTGCATAACCACACTTACGAGCAGGTCCGGCATCATTGTTCTGACCTGTTTCATAATGCCCATTGGCATGCTGCTGCCATTTGAGGGGATCACCTTGCAGTGTGGGGTCATGCCATCCATCCCCCCTGATATGTGTAGAGGAGCTCCTTGCCAGCCTCGTGGCACCTTCCCATCCACACACCAAACAACTGGCAAACACCATTGTGGAGGTGAATGTTACTCACACACCAGCTGAGGAGTGGGTAGGTAAGGCCACAGGTCACATCAGTAGACCTCTTTTGCGTATGCATCTGCATTTGTAGAGGTAGATCATTCATATCTGACATGTCATATATATAGTTTGTTGCTGCGTAGTAGTAATAGACAGGTGTGCATAAGTGGTAGTATTGTGTACTTGTACTGTTGATGTACTGTAATGTTGCACCCACCCTGTAACAATGCCACAGCTGTGGCCACTGACATTGCATATCTCACACTAATGTAGGTCCCTCTGGTATAACACCAAGGCAGCAGCCTGTAGCTGATAAGTACGGTTTATGTTGATGCTTGCCAATACACCAGGCATGTAATGGCTATGGTATATTCCATGCACACATCTAACACACCTACCCATAATGCATGCTGTACCTGTTCATGTATTGTTACTGTTAAATGCACTGCATCACAGTGTTGACCATGATGGGGTATCGGAAGGGTATGTCAGACACCTGCAAGAAAACTAACATCCTGTCATTGCAAAACATGTCCACAGGGATTAACATAATGGTGGGACATGGCCTACAGAAGGGACATGTGTGAAACACCACCCGTATACAGTGTAACAACAGTGTATATACCAGTATTACAATGGCAACTGTTAAAGATCTGCACTATGGCACAACATATTACTGTGATCCACATTATTAGCTGGGACTAGGCTGTAACACGTGCTGTTCAGTGTATGGGACACTGCAAACTGACACACATGTGTAGGCCATACTTGTCAAGCATCTGCAAAAAGGCTGAAGGTGGGGAGGGTGTGTCAGCATGACACACCAGTGTACTGCAGCAGGGATCCAAAGGATGCTACAAATGGCTTTATCTGCACACAGTCAGGTTCAGGAACTGTGGCAGACGTAACCCTACCCCCACGGCAATAGTGACGGCAGTGTGTGTACACCAAGGGATGTGCACATGAGCAGACCTTGCAGTCATGCAGAGTTGGGGGACATGTGTAGGGCAGACTGACCATGCACTGGCAAATGCAGATGGCCCATGCTAGTATACCCCTGCCAGGAATAGTGACTGCTGTAGTACACATAACAATAGGTGCAATAAACCATCATGATAAGGGTGTGCACACATATGCACACACGGAGTGCATGCTCCGTGTTCAGCATCCACACACCTATCACATTTCGTAGAAACTGCATTTGAATGTACAGGACATATGACACATATCAGGCTCACATGTTAATATATGTGGTGATGTGGTCCCATGACAGATCAAGAAAGGGTGTGTCATATCAGTAAGGGTGTGTACAATCCCCATAGCCATGGAATGGTCTGATGGTTGTCAGTGTAATAGTATTGGATTGGTCATACATGGTCCGCTGATGTTGAGATCTGTAAACCAGACATCAGGCATTCACAAATGACATCTGTCCACATATCATCCCAGATATGTGTCACTGAAAAACATAGGGGCTGTGAGCATTAGAGCAGACATAACTGACACAGTACTACACATTCAGCAATGGGTTGTGCACCTTTGAGGTCTGGTGCACATTACATGGCAGGGTGCAGAACAGGTGCACAGCAATACTGTGTACATTGGTAAAGTGTTTTCCAGGGAAAGGGGCATCATCTATTAACACAGCCCATGCATCATACACATGTATACTGTTGCTAGTATGGATTGACTATATCTGCACTGCATGCTGTTGTATACCATAAGTTATACATGTTGACAGATGGGTAATGGGAGCACTGTGTGTACTATCTTTGGCAAACTCATGTGTGTGTGTGTGTGTGTGTGTGTGTGTGTGTGTGTGTGTGTGTGTGTGTGTGTGTGAGTGTATGTGCATGTGGTTATTTTGTTTGTGGGTCCCAGCTGGTGGAGTGGAGGGAGGTTGATGCATGTAGGATGTGTGTGTGTGCATGTGTGTGAGTTTGTGTGGGTGTCCATGTATGCACATGTGTGATTGTGGGGTTGTTCATACTGCAGTACTTCCCTTTGGGAAAGTGCAGTACATGGACATGGACTGACACATGACACAACAGGAATACTTGCCTTATATGTAATCGCCGGACAGCAGATAGTATAATAAGGTCTGTAGCATGGAACATGCATTGGGAGGGAAAGTATACACCAGGTATACCTTTAGTATCGCATTCAGCAGAGAGGTTACCAACAATCCATGTATCCAGCACTACAGATGCATTGGGGCATTACTAGACAACACCAGGGAGTGTATCCATATATTACAGTTGTCACATGATAGGTTGATTGAGCAGCATATCTAGCATGTACTGAGCAATACTTATGCATGACATTCCAGTGCGTGACATTATGGAGTGAACATAGTACCCCCTCACATATAGGGGCCATGCTCACAATGTCTGGATATACACAGGGTGAACACTGAATGACAGCAGTAAGGCCATGTAAAACCTACTCCACTCAGGTCAAGGAGGTAATGGAGTAACAGGTCTTGTGTTGTGATCCCTCATTTAGGCATTTAGAGGAATGATATGTTAATGAGTGGTATTAATGAGTGTATATTTCCAAGTGTGATGCAGGATGGGGAAGTTATAGGAATAAACGTGGGACTGTCTGTAAAATCACGGACAGGTAGGTATTAAGGTGGAATGTGTGTGTGTGTGTGTGTGTGTGTGTGTGTGTGTGTGTGTGTGTGTGTGTGTGTGTGTGTGTGTGTGTGTGTGTACTGTTATGCAATGCTGTACAGGTCTTAAAGTGTGTTTCTTGTTTTCCCCCACAGGTGGCGAGGTGGGTCAGGGTCCCTCCTGCATGCAATCTGATGTTGGTGTCCATACAGACACCAAAGATGATGATAGTACTATTGAGGCACAGGTGGGGTTGTCAGGGGCTGAAACTGCACCATCATTTGACATCCCCCTTTTAGCCACCACAGCCCCATACACAGTTTCAGTGCCTATACATACCCCATCACCAGTGGCCATAGCAGAGGGACAGTTGGTGGTTGGTGGCAGTGCACAGGAGAGTGTGGTATCCATGCCTACTGTGTCTGGTCACAGCAGGCATAGCCAGATGTCTGGCAGGGTACCACATAGGCAGATGACCCAGGGTGCTCATGGTAGGGCCGCTGGTCATCATGCCCCTGGCAGAAGTGTCACAACTGGTACCACCAGGTGCATATTTCAGGCTGTCCTGGGGATGCAGACATGTATGGAACTCTACACCAGACAGGGCCTGAGGCTGCAGAGGGCTGCTCTCACATCTTCAAGCAACAACTTCCATTAACTGTCTGGTTCCCTCCCTGCTCATACCGAGGTCATGGATAGATGGTTTGGAGAGATGGTGGGCCTCATTGGCTGTGGTTTGTACATGCTTGAACTTGTGGTGGGAGTGCAGAGATGGCCGCATGGACATAGGCCAGCAACACCAACAGCTGGTGGTCAACATGGATGTGCTAGGACACCAAGGCACTTCAGTAGTGGCAGTACCAGCCCCAGCACTGCAGTGGGGTGGGTGCTGTCCACACCACACCACAGCAGGTCACAAGCAGGTGTTCCTGACAAGACCCAGGAGGAACCTGGTTCCAGTGGACATCTGTCATCATCAGAGGAGAGTAGCACATCGAGTCCTGTACCTGGACATACCCATGAAACCCCTGTCAGGCATGGTCCACATGTCAGTGGCTATAGGCAGTGAACAGCTGTCCAAAAAATACTTGTATAGGGCAGCCACATGGCAGAACTGTGTGTATGCATACCCACACACTATATGAACACACCTAGGGCAACCCCATACCTACACACACCACATCACCATGCCCAGTTCAACTAATTACACCCCTCACCCACACACATGGTGTCAAATTTATGGCACACCCTTGGCATCGGGCCAGCCAACAACACACCCTGTGCATATGATGATACCTGTGCCACATCCCTGTCATTCAAAACATCGAGGCACAGACAGGCTAATATGGTTCTGATGCACACGGTGACTGCACTACAGTGTGTCAATGTACTGCAGTATAACATGTTGTCAGGAGTAATGTTTAATGCATACATCAGGTAGTGTAGCTGTCCAGCAATGATACATTATAGCTGTTAGAAACACTGGGGGATTGTGGTCTCCATAATGTTATCCATTTGTGTTGTAGGTGTACATGTGTCAGCAGGAGGATGGTCTGCAGTCATATTCCACAAGGGGTATGACACTGTGGTGACACCATGGCTGTGACATAGCTGAGGTACATTTGAACACATGTACATGTGTCCAATGTGTTACAGATGGGCTGCACAATGCACATGCATAACTGGGCTGGATTGTGGTATCAGTTACCTGTATGATTGATGGTGACAGTGGTCAGCATAATGTGGTACATGGGACATATACCGAGTGTACCATGGTGTAATGACAGTGTACACAGCCCTATGATGACACTCTGGCATGCCCACCATCACACATTGTCCACAACTTTGATACAACCCATTGTATATCCCAACAGTGGTACTACAGGGATATGCATCTAATGCACATGCCACAGGCATAGTAGGGTATTGCATTGTCATGCCTCATCTATGGGCAGCAAAAACACTATCCCTACTACTGTGTGGCAATGCATATTTTAATAGGAGTATGTGACCTCAGAATGCTGTACCCTATAGATATACAGTCATGCACATATACACACACTTGCCAGAACTCAATGGGTATACCATGCCTATCGACCCTTTTGTACAACACTGTTGTGCTGGTACTGCAAGGCTCATGTAGCCATTAGGGAGAGGAGAGTAACAGGGTACATGTAATGTCCAATACAGTAGAAGCCACATCTGACTATGGCAATGGGTGTTGCAATGGTTGTGAAGACCCTCATGGAATTCCCAAATACAGATGTACTAACACACAGACACTGCTATCCTCAGTAATGTACATGTACACATGTTTCAGTTCTGGGGTGCATCGCTGCAGGTGCTCATAGCTGTGTACTTGCCTATTGTCCACGGAGAGAGGGGTTGTGTAGAGGCGGTGTGTACAGTGGTATCCTGTCACCTGCCATGTGCCAGCAGGCAATCTATCGACAGACATCACTGTGGTGCCCTTCAGGGTGAGAGTGACATGCATTATCCAATCCTCTGCGTGCCTTCTGCAAATGGCCACTGAGGTGATCCAGTTGACATGAATGCAACATGTATTACAACACATGGTTAGTGTCTGTGATGGTGACCTGTACCCAAGCATGTTCTGTTGACTGTGGTAGTGTAGTGGAGGTACCCATGGCATGTGGTGCATACAGGGTGCTGTCTCCTATATGTGCCAGTCATTACACAGCTGAGCAGACATGTCAGTGCCAATCAAGCATAGGATGTCTGTATTTATCCAAGCTGGATACCTGCCATCTGCACATCTGTACAGGGACTGGCAGACATCAGCTTGGCAAGTAGCTATGCAGTAGGATGAATGTGTCGACAGATAGACATTTGACAACAATATGTATGCCATTACTACATGTTGCAAGCCCTCACTGACATGTGCTGTACAGAAGGCAGTCTACAGTTACATTCCAAATGTCAGATCATTATCCAGAGGGGGATATATACTGTGACACAGCTCACACACCAGGAACATGAAAGTGAGGCCTCAGAGTCCAGCCATGCCTGCAGGTTTGCTTGTTGTCAGCATTACATTTAGCACTCTACTCTTGCCTGGGAAAGCACTGTCAACAGTAGTACCACCATGATACACTACATGCCAGTGTGACAGCACTTACCCTGGGTTACTACACCTGTATGTAACACATCCACATGGATAATAGTACTGTAGAGGTCTTATATACTTATGTGACCCAGCCATGACACTCACACCCCTGGATACTGTAATGACAGCACATAGATGCACGTATTGTACATGGCACTACATACACTTATTACAGATGTCATTATCTTGCTATGCTATCAGACTAGATGGTGAGCATTGGTTACCAGGGCTAAGCCATGCTTAGAAGGCATCAGCATTGCTGTAATATAACAGCTAGGCAGATTTGTGCACTGGTAAGTGAAGCCTACATGGTGTAAGTGCTTGTACGTTTAACCATACCTTAGCACCGCTTAGCGTCGCACAAACCCACGCAAACACACTTAAAGCTGCTCAAAACTGCCTTAACCACTCTGTATCCAACAGCCCTTGTTCTGCCCAGCAACAAAATATACAGCCCTTGCAGATTTTGAACCCAGTACCATGTGCACTATAGTCACAACAGTTAAGCACTACGCCATGACCACTGTGTAGACAGTTGTTGTTTTTCCAATATATGTGTCACTACACATATTGAATAGTATTGAACAATTGTTTGACTTCCACAATTGTGTAGTACTTGTTATTGATAATACTGTTGCATCACATATGTTGTTATATCAAAATCTACACATATCAGATACATACGGTGAGATACATCTGGGCAGGTATACACAACCGTGATGTTTACACATGATAGGAACATGGATATATACATATACATATGTTGATATGTGTTTACATGTACATACACATGCATATTCATACATATGTCTGACTACACATCTGGATAGTGCATCATATATATGGCCATTTGTAGATCTCTTTGTACACACACACACACACACACACACACACACACACACACACATATATATATATATATATATGTGTGTGTGTGTATATATATATATATATATATATATATATATATATATATATAAATATATGTATCTATATATATATATATATATATATATATGTGTGTGTGTGTGTGTGTGTGTGTGTGTGTGTATGCATAGATATATATGTATACATATCCTGTGTGTGCAGATATACCTATTTATGTTGATATATATGTAGATATCCATAACTATATCTGCATATATATCTATTCAGATATACCTGTTTATGTCACTATATAGGTAGATATCCATAACTATATGTACATATGTATCTGTATATTTGTATATGTGTAAACATATATTGCTGTGTATATGTATATATTTGAGTGTTTATATGTATATGTAGATATGTATATGTATATATCTATATAGATATATGGATAAATATATATAAATATTTATATATATATATATATATATATATATATATATATATATATATATATATATACATATACATACACATATGTGTTTACCATATGTCCAGAACATGGAGTGGAGTCCTACCTCAGCACCAATAGTCCCAACTTCTTAGTGCAAGGGGATATCATTTATGTATTGCAGGTATATATGTAGACTGTTGCTGCTGTAATAGGGTTGTCTTATCAGACATGTTGTGTGTGGGAGGTCACAACTGCTTTTGACATCTGCGCCATTAACTACTGACAGGCATCCTAAGGACATCATAGTACAGTAACACTGCTATCACAGTAATGATCCTGTGGACTACAGCAGAGATATGACCAAATCTATGTGGACAGTTTGGCAGTCTGCATTCAGTCCAGAGGTGTAGACATATCCCCTTCATGCAAAACATGTGGATCACGGATCCCAATGTGGATGTTAATAGCCATGAACATGGGTATATCATGTAAGTAGTTGACTTCATATGCCTACACAGTTTATGCATGCACACATGCCAGTCTGTATTGACCTGGTGGTGCAGAGGTCACATGGCCACATACTACTCAGTAGTTAGTGACATACATCTGTACAGAATTCCACTGCTTTGTCAGAAATACACAACAGTTATGGTGGCCAGGCAGCAGTATGTCTTGCAAATAACTGGACATAACAGCACATTGGGTAATTACACCAGGCTGCTAGGCATGTCACAAAGCACCGTACGAACTACAGGCAGACTGCCACAACACCGGACTAAATTTTGTATGGGGGAATACACATCTACCTGTGATTATAGCAGGCTCTGCATGCATGTCACAGTACAGAGTAACAGACACCTGTGTGAAAGTGCATACCCACAACCAATGTATACACAGCCACAGCCACATATGGTACACAAGCTTAATATGACACTATAAGGACTGTCTGATAAACACCATCTTCATGTGCGCCACTCACACAATAACCCTACATACAATGGGTTATGACACAGTGTGGTCCAGTGGCTGTCTGTGGAATGGGACACGTGTGGGTCTGGCCCTACAGACATGTGAGCCAATAGGGTACCATACACTAGAGCAGCATGTAACATCAGATAGAACAGGACCAAAAACAATGGCATCTACCACAGTCTGTGCACAGCCCAAGGTACGTATGCGCAATACACATACTGTCGACAATCACCCTAAGTATACACAACTGCAGAATGCCCAAGTTATGTCCTCAGAATCAATCCCTACTATACATAAAATGTCTAGCAGTCTGATGTATGACTAGCTTGTTATCAGGTATGATGTCAATAAATAATGGTGTACAGAACATATGCACCTCTTACTGCATGACATATGTACAAAGGTTGACAGACTTGTGGCTGGAGCTACGAACACTGACCAAATATTGGCATGTTGCTGTGATAACCTCATACATTTACTGTCATACCAGGGTTTGTTATGACATATGTCCTATGAGGGATATGAAGTCAGTAACTCTCATATCTGTCACCATGTACTGACTGCAATCTTCACTCTATGCTTCTGCAGTTCTCAGATAGGTGTTCTGTGAGAAACACAAGAAACAAAAGGCTCCACACACTGCCCAGTCTGCAGATGACCTTACAGATGGGAGTTTCCTCAAACACATAACACTGTTATGACAGGTATTAAAACATGTAGACCAGCCATATCCACACACATCCTGTTAAACTGACATCACTTCAAACGCAGAATAGGAACACTTACATTCTGTAGTCATGTCTGTCACATCCCCCTCCTGTCTGTGGCCTGTTTCCACAGTGTATGTTGTTAGAGGTAAATCCCAAAACCATCTGTGATGCTGTTTGCCAAATACCAGATCTAGGTCCTGCTCACAGTGAATGAAAAGGCCCAACACCAACATGATGTTCCTAGATATTGAAGTGTGTTTCCATGCAGTTGGCTATGGGAATGTTACGACAGCTGTTCCACATGCAATCAGGTAGAGGAGGGCTGCAATTTGTGCAGAGGCCATCAGCTGATCATGAGCATCACTTACAAAACACAAGCTGCTGCCTAAGAAAAGCAGGGGTACTTCTCCACATCCACCAAAGAGGGAGTGAGAGAGACAGACAGAGACAAAGTAAATCAGGGAGGGGGTGGGAGAGTAAAACCTAAGCATGTTTGTGCCACACACCTACTAGTACGGGGTTTTAAATCCCTTACTGACTATGTATTGCTATCACATGTCTATGCTGTTATTGCATGTGCTACATAGCTTACATGTTGTGGAGCTATCCAAAGGTATATGTGATGGTGAGTGACATCTGCAACAGTGATATAGTAGCAATACGGAAGGTGTAGTACACGTGCCTGTCCACATGAACATGTGTCAATGTCAGCACAGCCACACTCTCTCAGGGACTCATACACATTGACACACTTGGCAGGGTGAAAAATAGACTTCCTAACTAGTTAGTTTGCCATGATACAGTAATGTGCAGGAATTCCATGCACCACAGGGGTTATCTTGAGGTTATATGGGAAAAGGCTATGTGAAGGTGTCTGACATCAGACAGCATGCTTCAGTAGGTCAATGGGAGTTATAGTGTGTGTGAATGTGGTCAAAAGCATCATATACCACACACACAGACACAGGGTGCCAGTACTAACATGCATGGGTGCATTGCTTCATGGGTGTGTAGTGGCTGACTGTGCCAGAAGGCTATACAAGGCTAGGTGAAGGGTATACCTTGGCATCAGGCCACATTACAATGGTCTGCTGTGTGGCTCAGGGGTGTAGTGTCTGGATTGGCCCACACAGATGGTTATTGTAATCACCATCCAGTCACCTGGGTTACTATTGTGTGTGGCCAGTGCTGTGCAATGCTTGCCATGTATGTGTTCTATAGTCCATGACATGGATGATGTCTGGAATGTGCTCACGTCTCACATGCAGGTACAGTGACATGTGGAACTGTACCTGGGGTGTCTGTCTCATGTTGTGTACACAGATTGTTATCATCAGATGTGCCACTCCTGGCCTCATGTGGTGGGAACTGACAATGGGCACTAGGCTGACCCTGCACCAAAGTTGATAGCATGATACAGGTATTCCCTGGTGTCAGTGGCATCTGTCCATACAAGACATGTGTTTAAGGCATGGTATGTCCTTTGTGGGTCACATCTGATAGCACCACAGTTGTTGCAGGCGTCCAGTGGGGAATATAGTGAAGACACACTATCTGCAATCACGTGCCTATTGTACTGATGGACAGGGTGCCAGGCCCTCTGTAGTCCACTGGAATCACACCATGGTTACTATCTGTGGGCATTATGCACGGTACTACGAACATAGTGGTTGTTACCTAGTCAAGTGTGTTTGTGTATGATACATGGGTTGATAGTGTTCTCTGTGTAATACAAGGGTTGCTTACTTTGTTTGCCAGACCTTGATGTCACATGTAGGGGTATGGATTGGCACCCCGGCCTCTCAGCTATGTGACATCTGTTTTCATTGTAAGGAGGACATTTTGACATATAATAGGGCCACCATATAAGACATATGCAAAATGCACATATGCACAATGAGTCCAGTTGTTACTCACTCACAGCCACCTCCACACAGGATACGAATGACAAACACACATACACACACACACACACACACACACACACACACACACACACACACACACACACACACACACACACACACACACACACACACACACACACACTTGCCATGTCTAGGATTAGAACTCCTACCTAACTAGTTTATCACGGTACAGCATTACGCACTTATACAACATGCCACGTAGATTACTGGACTAGTTTTTACTCAAAGTTGTATTTCACTGGGAATTACATCAGCAGGCTTGCCAAAGTAGGACAATGGAGGTTGTAGTGACTGTGAATGGGCCTCAAAAACATTGCACACCCTACACAGACAAACAAACATCCACACTTGCCATGTCTGGGAATAGAACCCCTACCAAACTGCTACAGTACATTACAGTACTACACTGTTATAGGATGAACCATGGAGATTACTGGGGTACACCTTCCCCAAAGGTGTATTTCACTGGGAATGACATCAGCAGGCTTGCCAAAGTAGGACAATGGAGGTTGTAGTGACTGTGAATGGGCCTCAAAAGCATTGCACCCTACACAGACAAACAAACACACACAAACATCCACACTTGCCATGTCTGGGACTAGCACCCCTACCACACTACAGCATTACGTGGTTATAGGACCCACCATAGAAATTACTGGAGTACTCTTTTCCCAAAGGCATATTTCAACATGAATCACATCAGCAGGCTTGCCAAAGTAGGGCATTTGAATTGTAGTGACTGTGACTAGCCTACAAAGCATTGCTCCCTACACAAACAGAGACACACAGTTGTTATTTCTGAGATTAGAACTCCTATTTAACTATCTTATCACACTACTGCATTACACAGTTATAGAATGCACTACAGAGATTACTAAGATACTCCTTCCCCAAAGGTGTATTTCAAAGTGAATGACATCAGCAGGTTTACCAAAGTAGGGCATTTAAATTGCAGTGAGTGCGACTAGCCTAAAAATCACTGTTCTCTACACAGAGACTCACACACACACACACAGTTGCTATGTCTGGGAATAGAACTCCTACCTAACTAGTTTACCACACTACAGCATTACCCAGTTATAAGACGCACCACAGAGATTACCGGGCTATTTCTTTTCCGAAGGTGTATTTCAAAGTGAATGACATCAACAGGCTTGCCAAAGTAGGGCATTTGAATTGTAGTGAGTGGGACTAGCCTAAAAAGCATTGCTCCCTACACAGACAGACACACAAACACACACACACATACACACACACACACATATACTCACACACACACACACACACACACACACACACACACACACACACACACACACACACACACACACACACACACACACAAACACAGTTACCATGTGTAGGATTAAAACTCTTACCTAACTAGTTTATCACACTACAACATTATACAATTATAGAACATGCCACAGAGATTACTGGATTATTTTTTTTCCAAAAGGTGTATTTCAAAGTGAATGACATCAGCAGACTTGCCAAAGTAAGGCATTTGAATTGTAATGAGTGCGACTAGCCTAAAAAGCATTGCTCCCTGCACAGGCACACACAGTTGCCATGTCTGGGATTAGAGCTCCTACCTAACTCATCACACTACAGCATTACACAGTTATAGGATGCAACACAGATATTACTGGGCTACTTCTTTCCCAAAGGTGTAGTTCAAAGTGAATGATATCAGCAGGTTTGCCAAAGTAGGGAATTTGAATTGTAGTGAGTGTGACTAGGCTAAAGAGCATTGCTCCCTACACAGACAGAGACACACACACACACACACACACACACACACACACACACACACACACACACACACACACACACGCAGTTGCCATGTCTGGGATTAAAACTCCTACCTTACTAGTTTATCACACTACAGCATTACGCAGTTACAGGATGTGCCGTAGAGATTACATGGTTACTCTTTTTCAAAAAGTGAATTTCAAAGTGAATGACATCAGGAGGCTTGCCATAGTAGGGCTATGGGGAGGACAGTGTGTGCATGGGCCATAACCCATTCATCTAGAAGTAGACACACCACACTCAGGCACACACCGGTTTATATTCTGCAGGTACGTGTATACAACTGCTAGATGACTACTGCCTTGTACAGTCATGTTGCACAGCTAGCACTAGCACCACATAGTCTTTTATGCTGAGGGATACCAGTGGCTAATTTCTATGGTGAGTGACATTTACACATCATGTGGTTGTAGCCATTTAGCTGTGTGCTGGGTGGGACATGCCTCATGATGGACAGCTTGTTGTCACTGTCACTCTTCCACATATCTATGTATGTGTACCTTTGGCATATTATAGTGTGTTGTCTTTGGATATATGTGTGTATATTCCTATCCAATGTGTGTGCAAAGCATGGCTGGTATATGCTGAGGAGTGTATGCACTAACATCTGCAACTGTCAGATATGTATGGTCCACTGTTGTTGGCAGACATGGACTTCATTTGATTAAGTGTGTGACCATGCCCAGTATGCCATTCTGTATTGAATGTGTGGATCCATTCCAGATAGATTGTACTCCAGTGCAGACTTTTGTGTTCTACACTTACAGCTAGCAAACTGTTTCTGCAGGGTGTCTGTAGATCAGTTGGCATATGGGGTCAAACTGTATAAGGGATAGTGGGTACTGTAGGCGATTGCGTCTTTGCTGCTTCTGCCATGTGGTACTGGTGTTAGCAGAAATATTCAGACATGTGTACTGTTATACACTGTGATGTTTTATGTCCTCAAGTACTGTCAGGTAGACATTTTTGCTAACGGTGATGTCCTGGGGAACACAGGGTGAATGCAGCTGTGTCCAGTATTGTGGTCAAACACCTACATATTCCTGGAAAGATATGCCATTCTGGAGGGGGAAGCTGCAGAGACTTGCTACTGGGTCTGTGCAACCAGTTCAGCACCTTGGTACAGTGATGGCAGATGATCCCATACTTGTACATCCATTGATGTGACAGTATCACCTTATCTTGCTGTGGCAATGCCTCACAGCTGTACAGATTCACACAGGTTACCCAGGGGCAGGGGTCATAAGTCAGGACATTACCCCCTATTGTGGTGTACGGGCATGTTTTTAGCCACACATTTTTGTGTTTGCAGCCAGGGATAGTATGTGCACACAACTGTGTGTCGGCCTTTGCACATTCCATGCTGCCCATGCTCCCACCCTCCCCCTCTATTATTCTATCCTTTTCCATATCTTATGCAAACTTTCTCTGATACTTTCCATATAGTTATCACCTCATCACAGCTGTGTTTTGGTGTTGGTCCACAGTTCATTCAGTGGGACATGGTGGATATGTCACTGTGGTTTGTACACATGGCCTTGCATATGGGTTATGTGGAGTGTGTTATGATGTTATTTTGGTGTCCATGACATAACATACATTGGCAATACGGTTGAGATGCAGGCCTTTGCCAGAGGCCTTTAGGACACTTGGTGGTGATGCAGGCCAGCTGTAGCAGGCTGTTGCATTCTGTCAGTCCTACAGTACCAGACTGCTGTACAGTATATTCCCCTGGGTTGACAGGTAGGTGTGCTAGGTGTTCATGCCAATACTTTCTATCACTATTGATGAGGTGGTGTGGATGCTGGCAGGGTGCTGCTTACAGCTAGGGGAACACCTGCATGGGACACCTGCACTGCATGCTGCATTTTTCACTATTGCCATACACAGGTGGGGGTTGTATTTTACCCATTCCCAACAGCAGGGATAAGACCGAAGAGTTACATGTGGGTGGTGGTTGGGTGAGCTGGATGCATGTGTACTATGCACACTACTTGCATCTGACTCACAGATATGCATGGGGTATTCCAGTTATGCTCACTTGTGCAGGGACATCAGCTGGTTCTCAATACATCAGTCCTATCACCTTTGTGATCTGCAAGTGTTCGGCCAGATGACATTGGTATTCCCTACTACAAGCCCAGATAATGTGATGCATACCTGTATGTACAATTTCAAGGGTGTGTCCATTTCACGGTTACATATTATACACTGTATGTCTGGGGTAGTTTTCCCTGTGTACTGTTTGTATATCTAGCCCAACATTCATGCCATGTCCATCTTTCGGATGGTGACTCATATTACCGCCATACATTTACAATGGCTTACTGCTAGAATGTGTTATACTGGGGAGCATTGTCTTTGGCACTACAGTTGTGAGGACTTGGCCCTGTCATTGGCAGTAGTGGGCAATGGTAACCAGTTCAAACCTCAACATGCGTACATACTGACCACTCTCACACAATATGAAACACACACCAACCTAACATATGCATACCTGCATATTGTACACATGCCACCATCTATCCTGCTACCTTGGCCACCTCAGGTCATCTGTGCTCCACTGGTATTATACCTACACACACATGTTACTACATGTCTACATCAGATTGGAGGGGGGGCACCACACTAAACAGTTATTACAGTTCTAAATAGGATTGGGGGGCACACCTGACTGTTTCTATATTTCTACATAGGATTGCGGGGGGGACAACTGATTGTTACTACATTTCTACTTAGGATTGGTGGAGCACACCTGACTGTTACAATGTGTCTACATCAGATTGGAGGGCACACCAGACTGTTGATACATTTTTACATAGGATTGGGGGTGGGGAACACTTGACTGTTTCAACATTTCTACACAGGGTTGGGGGGAACACCTGACACTTATACACATTTGCTATGACAGTACTGGTATGTCACATACTCCATTTCATTCTGTATTGTAACCTATCATGCTGACTAGAGGCATATCAGTGTACTGCAGGTATTAAGTTTGATTGACCTACATATCAGTTTTTGACTTCTAACCCTTTAGAACTAACATCCCACTGCTTGACCTGATGTTGTCTGTCTGTGTAGGCCTGGGGGGGAGGTTACCCATAGCCATCATTCAGAGCCCTTAGTATGGCCTTTGTTTGTGTTTGTCTACAACTGTCCTGCTGGCTGAGACTGTTTTTGGGTATGTGAAATTCACTGACTGGCATGTGTGTGTGTGTGTGTGTGTGTGTGTGTCATATGGACACACATGTGGCCCAATACATTTCCTGCAGTGGGTTTTGTCATCATGTGTAGTACTGGCTACTATGGTGACACCAGTATTTGTTACAGATCACATGCTGCCACTATAGGTGTCTACTATCTGCTGGCATCCCATTCAGCCACCTGATTTCCTTGCATGCTCACATACATACCATAGATACAAGTAACAACACATACTACTCCATTTGGCAATTGGTAAGTGACTTACCTTGTGGGTGTGCCAGTACTGAGGATGGTGCTGGAGGGCTGCCTATGTCGGATGCACATAGTACACTCCCAATACATGCTTGAGCTCAGGTAGTGTCATGTTTGGCATCCCTTTTACTGTATGTGCGAGCCAGAGAGGTGTCATTCCCTTGTTCCCTCCTGTGTCAGTGTATGTGCTATGTGTTACCTTTTTGCCAAGGCCAGGGCATACTGAACACGCCTCCTTCTGCCAACTGGGGCAGGCTCAGGTTGCTCCTCCTCTGAGTCACTCTGTTCATGTGCAGGCCTTAGCAATGGTGGGGGGCTGTGTGGCCCTGCCCCATGCTGTTCCTGCTGCAGCTGTTTCCACAGGATCATATTGTGTAGCATGGCACATATGATGACAATTTGAGTACATGTAGCTGAGGAGTACTGCAAGGGTCCACCAAATGTGTCTAGGTACCAGAACCGTGACTTGAGCATCCGAAACATACGCTCTATTATAATTCTGGTCTGTGCGTGTGCCTCATTATGGAGTTCTTGTTCAGGTGTGTGTGCATTTCTAATGGGTGTCATCAGCCACGGCTTCAGTGCATAACCAGCATCTCCCATTATGTGACAATCAGGGATGACCCCATTGGCAAATCTCTGGTACAGCTGCATCAGATGCCAGATGTGGGAATAGTGATAGCTTCCAGGGCAGCCATACACATATTCATTATTATGCCCTGGGCATCACACATGACCTGGCAGTTGATGGAGGGGAAGCCTTTGGGGTTGATGTAGACCATACCCCGCTCACCAGGTGGTTCTTTGATGCATATGTGCATGCAGTCTATAGCACCCACTACCTCAGGGCATCCTGTTATTTGGTGAAAAAGATGCATATTGGGCAGCAGCGGTGGTGCAGCGGTTAGCGTTGTTGCCTCACAGCAAGAGGTTCTCCGGTTCAATCCTCGGCTGGGGTGCCTTCTGTGCAGAGTCTGCATGTCCTCCCTGTGGCCGCATGGGTTTCCTCCAGGTGCTCTGGTTTCCTCCCACATCCCAAAGACATGCTGTAGGTGGATTGGACACTTTAAATTGGCCCTAGGCGTGTGTGTGTGTGTGTGTGTGTGTGTGTGTGTGTGTGTGTGTGTGTGTGTGTGTGTGTGTGTGTGTGTGTGTGTGTGTGTGTGTGTGTGTGTGTGTGTGTGTGTGTGTGTGTGTGTGTGCCTTCCGTGGAAGGTTGGGCACCGGGCTGGCAATTCGACACTGTAAAACTCCACTGTCAATCATGAGTGGACAGGTAATCCACTGTGGTGATCCCTAACTCGGAAAAGCTGAAAGAAGAATGTGAACAAGATGCATATTGCTGACCAATGCCTCATGGATGTTGGGGAAGTATACGTGCTCAATGGCATGTGCTGACATGGCATCCAGGAACTGGTGGAGTACCCTGGATGTTGATGCCTGTGAGATCCCCATGATATCCCCAGATGGCCTTTGGAAGATACCTGTGGCTAGTATTCTTAGGCCTACACATACCTTGGTATCCACTAGGATGGGTTCCCCTCTGTTAGTTCTGTGTGTCAGGCGTGGCTGGCACAGCTCAACAATTTGCTCTAGGACGTCCCTATCCATCCACCCTATAGCACTCCATTATCTCCAGCTCATGTAGCCCTTGGTAGGTTACCCTGCATCTGTAAACTCTTCTCCGTCTCCTCACTGTGGGTTGGTTGACAGCATTCTCATCCTCACTACCCTCAGCCTCTTCCACATGTTTATGTATGATAGCTACTGCAAGCTCTATCATTTTGTTGTTTTTGTTTGATAAAATTTCCCCACGTGTATACACCGGTGTTGTAGAGTATGTGGGAAAAAAACAGAGTGAAAGGTGTCTGCATAGTTTATAGTAGTGTTCTGGGCTGGTCTGCTGCCTGTGTAATTGGCTGATTCTGATACATTTTACCTACCAGCTATGCTAATTTTCCCTAATTACCTTCCTACTGCTGTTTTCTCTTCCCATTGCCTTCCTGTTTAAGCCCGGGGGGGGGGGGATGCACCGCGCAAACACAGTGCTCAAATGTGCACAGAGCTGCTATTTCCTGGTTTACTTTTTTTTTCCTTTAAAACCTGGTGCGTGGTTCGCATACCCATTTAGGCAATGTAAAGAGTGCTAGGCAGCCTCAGACACACCACCTTCCTTAGCTCTGCTAAGCTAAGGGAAAACCCGAGCTACAGGGCTCCAGTCCACTTACAGTATGCCTGACAGACACCCCTATAATGTCAGCTATCTCCTAGGCTTGCACCAAGCTATTCCTGCACTTACACTGTTGGGTACTGACTAGCACTGAGGGGAAATCTGAGATTCAATATCATTTCAATCATTTGCATAGGATTGCCTGCTGGTGCATAGTTACAGGTCCCACACTGAGCCTCCACCCTTAGCAACCACTGTTTACTGGCCATTTTGTCTTCTGCCTGTCATTGAGTATAATGGCAAAATAGTGATTTTGGTTAGAATGATTATTTCAATTTTTTTTTTATTTTTCACCCAATCCCATTTGTGTGCCGCTGCCTTACGCTTAAACAGCCAAAATGGTTAAAAAAAATAAATAAAAGCTATTTTCTTAACTGTTTTCTATGCCAATGACCATATGCCTATTGGCATGCTTTACACATTATATACACCCTTTATTTGGAGGTGTCATGGCTCCATTTTGTAGTTTGCAGAAATATGCTTGGTTACTAACCAAGTACATTTCTACAGATTATACTAGTCCTGCATGGCTGGCGGACAGCTTCCTGGATCGCAAATTCACCTCATTTGCATGTTTTTTACCTGCAAATGGGGTAATTTGTATGCAGAAGCTGAGTCCATGCAGGAGCACTCGTGCACATCCCTGCAGGTTATTCCTGGATCGCATGGCAGACATATTGCCTCCTGGAACTCCTGCACTGTTCTTGCACACCATAGGTTTATAGATCAGTACTAAGCTAACTGCCCTTGCGAGACATTTTAAGCCTAGCCAATTATCCCTTGTGAGACTCAAACCCTGCACTTTGTGTTTGTAAGGCAAACACCTTAACCATTAGGCTACCCTTCCAGCCACGCAGGGCCTGCTGAATATGGGGGTCAGTCTTTTAATAACATTAGTTGTTACCATTACCGCACCCTCAGTGGCATTATTTTTGTTTGGTTCTGAGTATTTTTATAATGCTGTACCATTTTTACACAGTGGTGATAATAGAACCATAAAGCCTAAATTTAATGCAAAAACTTTTTATACAGTATGTAAATATTTTTATAATAATTCATTTAAGCTTATGCCATAAATGACACCCACATTTATAATCCACCTTTTTTTCTTCAATGTACAAAAATGCAGCTTGTCATTTTTATTAGGTGAACTAGAGTTAACCTAATACCTATAAAGATAAAAGTAGTCTCCCTATGGGATTTTTGATGTCACACTGGTGCACAACTTTCCCTGTGGCATCTCAGATCTTTCATATGAATAAATAAATACTGTTTAAACATTCCAGATGTCTCTCCAACATAAAAAGCCAGGCATATACAGGTAGCTAAATAAAAACCCTTTCAGCTGAACATGTAATAGTCATTAATATCAAAAACCCTATATGTATTAACAGAAAAAAAAATACTTGTTTTTTTTGTAACATGTTTGCAAAAAACACAACTGACACAAGGGTAACATCCAAATGGTTTCATACCCTGCACAAAAAAGTCTAGAAATGTTAACATATGGATCTTTAAAACCTGACAGATGATTAATGATAATTTTCCTCTTCTATATGAGTAGCAGCATTTTCATAGCACTATATTGCTATAAAACATGTCACCTCTTAATATGGGCCAATATTTATCAATAATAATCCCAATTTTAAATAGATCATTGCCATAAGTGGTAAAAATCTTCAAAAATCAGAACCATCAGACTTCTTTTGTTCCCTATATTGCAACAAATTTGATCTACCAATTTTTCACTGTTTATGAACTGAATTTTATTTGAAAAAAATCAAATTTCCCACCAGAAATAGTTATATAAGTTGATGATGTCATAGTGTAACTTAACACAGAAGAAGCTCCTCTTTGAGGAGGGAAACCTGATTTGTGACTAAGTTCCATGAAGTGTGCTTTGTATATTAAAAAATTGATTACAGCTTCTATTTGAGTGCAGTATGCTTTTTGTGTTTTTATATAAATCCAAAAGTGAAAACATCCGTCATACAGAACCAGTTCTTACAAAGGCTTATTGCAACACACTCCAAGATAAACTGGTTTTACATTGTAAAACTAGTTTGCCTTGGAGTTAGCAGCAATAAATCGTTATATGCACTGTTACTGTCCACTGCTTTTTTTGTTTTTTTTAATTTATGGATTGAGCACAGTTTCTGCATACCAGGTGAATGTTGCAACTCTGGCAAGTTCAGTATTAGATATTGTCTATCTATATCTGTGTGTGTGTGTGTGTGTGTGTGTGTGTGTGTGTGTGTGTGTGTGTGTGTGTGTGTGTGTGTGTATACACACACACACACACATATATATATATATATATATATATATATATATATATATATATATATATATATTCCAAATATAAACAGATTAACTGCACCTCAACAAAAAAAAAACAAAACAAAACTAAGTGCAAGAAGCCTCTCCATAAAAACAAGTATGCATAATTCCCCAATATGCTAAAATCCTTCTTGGAGGAGATATACACCCTAATCTTGACAAAAACCTAAAACAATGAACACAAAGATAATTCTCTCCCTCACAATTCTCGAACCCAACAACAGCCAGTCGCCAACCCTGGTGATCTAATTTTGGTTGCAATAAATGTTAGAAGCATAAGAAATACAACTGCTGAATTACATGCCTGGATTACTCAACATAAGCCTGGCATTCTCCCTGTAACTGAAACTTGGCTTAAACCTAGCATAAACAACTTTAAAATTGTTTATGCTAAGTTTAAATCTGTTTCTAGGCATTATTGGAATGTCATCTCTGCCAATTTTTATCCTTTCTACAGTGTGTACAATTTTATATATCAACAATTGTTCTAACTAATTGTATGTAGTATACATACGTATGTTTTATTCATGTATCTACAATGTTTTATTTTAACTGTATGTAATAATGTGAAGCTTTTCTCCCCGGGCCTCCACTGAAAATGGGCTCCTCCAGGCCCAGTGGACTTTCCCGATCAACAAATGCAATAAATAAATAAATAAGTTATATCTCCTGGCTATAATATCATCCATAATGACCATATGAAGAGGAAAGGTGGTAGTATTCTTTCATTTTTTTCCCGAACACCTACCACATTTCACCTTTCAGCAAGCCGATATCAAAATTCAGTGCATTCCTCAAAATAAACAATTATAAACAAATATGTATTACTATCTATTGCTTCCCTCCTGGTGACAACATGGAAGATATCTTACATTGGATATCTGTAACATTTCCACAAGAAAAAAAAATGCTACTAGATGATATAACTGTCAATTTGTTGGACATAAACTCTAACTCCCCTACAACTTGCATACATTTTTATGGTTTCACACAGTTAATTAATAGCCCCACACATTATAGCAGAAATTAAAATCCCTATTAGACAGGATTCTAGTTATCAGACCCTAGTAAATACACCACTCAGAGACAATGTCAGAATCTCTCAGTGATCATCAACCAATCTATACAACAGAAATCTCACACATCCAGTTAAACAGCATATTTATAAAACAGCACACAACTTTTCCAGGTTTAACCCAGGTATGTTCATTACTACACTATCATCTATTAAATGGAACTTCCTAAAAATCATTCCCTTAGACAATGCTGCAAATTAATTCAATGCAACTTTTCTAAAGTAAGTAGTCTTACACCGCCTAGAAAGAAAAGACTAAAATGTTGTTGTTGTTGTGTCTTTCGGCTTTTTCCAGTTAGGGGTTGCCACAGCGAAACTCCGGTCCACTAATGATTGGCAGTAGATTTTTACATGCCGAGTTGCCAGCTCTGATGCACAACCTTCAACGAAGGTATGCCCATTCATGCATGTCTCCACACAGAAGCCGCTCTAACTGAGAATCGAACAGGACAACGTCTTAATGTGAGGCGACAACACTACCGTAGCACCACCATCGCAAAAAGACTAAAATAAGTAATGCAGTTGGGCTATCCAAAAATAGTAGAATGCTAATGCATGATAGAGAAAAAGCATGGAAAGAGCTGCAAAAATATAAAACTCCTCAGTATCTTTAAAACTTTAGACTGCTTTGTGATCATAAACAACTATACTATAATAACTTTCAGAATAATATTAAACATAGGCTTAAAAATTGGATATCCATTAATGAAATCTTACATCCTAGACACAAATTTAACCCAAACCCCTTTCCCGATAACTCACCACTCAAAACTGCAATACAGTTCAAATCTTATTTTATGCATAGTATAGCATCTCTAACAAAGGATTCCTCAACATCTAATCCCAACCCTGTCCAACAGCCACATATTACCACATCCACTTTCACCTTCAAACCAGTACCCACATCCTATATAAAACTACTCAGAAACAAACGTAATCCAGGCTCTTCTTCAGCTGATGACCTTCCAATTGAGAACCTAAAAATAGCAGCTGATAGCATTGCTTATTCTGTCTCAATCCTTATAAGTAGGTCAATCCAGGAATCCCACATTCCCTTTCTCTTGGAGAAGTTACACATTATTCCTCTGCAGAAAAGGAGGAAATTCAACACACATGAATAACTTTAGACCTATAGAAATCTTATCTCCCCTCATCAAAATACTTGAAAAATGCATTCAAAAACAATTGCTAGATTATCTCCTGCAGGAAGAACTCCTATCCCCTACACAACATGACTTCTGTACTTCCCATATTACTAGCACTGCCCTTCTAACATATATAGATACTGTCAATAAAGCTAGAGATGGGTCTATATCACATAACTGAAACCACAAAAGGTCAAATACCTCTTCATCAGCCCCTGTTTGTCAAACATAAATCCATCGAACAATTGCTATCACAAAAATCTTTCCCATGGTAAGTAACACATTGGCCAACCTATCAACTGCAATAAAAACAGTAAAATGTAAAACCCATCCTGGAAGGAGACTGTGCTCCCACAGCCTCTAAAATAGGAGGTTTTGCACCCCACCCCCCAAAAAAATAAATATACCAACTCCAAGAACACACTACAGTGGGGAAAAGGGCAAATTCCCAATGATGGCCCACTGATTGCTTACCGTGGGAAACAGTTTGTGGAAATGATCATTTAATGGATTCAGAGTTCGACAAATAGTGTTGATGATGAGGTAGTTGATTTTTTGTGGTTTCGACAATCTGATATAGACCCACTAGAGATAATAACAAACTAGTGTTTTTCTTATTTCTAGACTTGTCTAAAGCCTTAAACACAGTTTGTCACAGCAAGCTTCTACTTCAAATGTCCTTGCTAGGTATCTCTCAGCCTACCCTTATGTGGTTCAAAAGCTACCCATCCAATAGGTATTAGTCAGTAAAATGACATTCACATTCTCTCCTTACCTCCCAGCCACCACCGGTATAACACACGGCTTTATCCTTTGTCTTTTCCTCTTTAAAAGTTTCACCCACACCCTTTAGACTTCCACACAACAGGCCAACCTAATGCAATAAGCAGATGATGGTCTATTTGTATCCTCAGTATTCCTAGACTTATCAAAAGCCTTTGACATGGTGAACCATAGTATGTTCCTAAAAAGACTAGCAGCACTTAACTTAAGCTTCTCCACCATATCATGGTTCCATAACTACTTAACAGGCCGTCAACAGGCAGTTATTTGGCAAGAGCAACTTTCCCCTCTTTTACCAGTAGGTATAGGTGTTATCCAAGGGTCCATCCCAGGACTTCTGTTATTCTCACTATTTACTAACCAAATATCCTCATCCACACTCTCTGCCTCAGTTGTGCAATATGCAGATGATACCACCATTATATGTACCCCCCCTACCCTACAGGAACTAAAAGCCATAACCCAAAAAAACTTCTCCTTAACCGAAGAATGGTTCACTAACATAAAGCGTATTCTTAAACCCAAAAAGCTAAACTCATTCTCTTTGGCCCCAGTAGATCTCCTCCACCAAATAATGACTTTACCATAACATCCAGAGACAGTATTCAAATTAACCCAACCATATACACAAAACTATTAGGTGTAGAAATCAACAATAATCACGATTTGACATTCATATAGCCCAAATAATTAAGAAAGTTAACAAACATCTCGGTCTCCTCTACAGAAATCGACAGTTCATGACTAGACCTACTAAGGCCACCTTAGCAAGAACTCACCTTTTATCCATTCTCCTTTATGCCTCTCCTATCTTCACTAATCTTCATCACAGCGAAATAAACAAATTGCAATCATGCTACAACAAGATTGCTAGATTTGCTACTGATTCCTCTCATAGGTCCCACCACTGTCTTGCCCTTAAACAACTAAATTGGCTCGAACTTCTTAACCTACTCCTATTAAACCAACTCTCAATAGTGCATAAACTCTACTACTTCCCTGAAAACCACCCAGCACTTCAAAGCATAATTCACCCCTACATCACCACCAGGACCCTAAGATCTAGTCATCAGCACCACATAAACGTCATCAAACACAAAAATGATGCAGGTAATTCACTCTTTGCCTGCACCATCAACAGAACCTGGAACTCACTCCCAAGCTACTTAACGTCTACCACCACTACTTCCCAATTTAAAAAACTTCTCAAAACCCACTACATATCTAATTGGCATTGCACATACTGCTCCCAGGCTAGGTCATTTCACTGCACTGGTGCTAGGATTCTGCTAGGGATCAAATGGCTGCTCCCTATGTCTTGTTGCTAGAAATTTGCTAGAATTTTGTTTAGTATCAAATGGCTGCTACCTAAATAAAAAAAAAAAAAAAAAAAACAAGGGTTCTATCCTTTATACCTATATTAAAACATCTACTATTTTTCATATATACTGAATGCTCTGTTATGATATACAATTTTTGTATCTACGTTTGTGCTTAGAGCTATCTACACTCAATTGTAGTCCTCATATGTATCCTATATATATTATTATTACTATGTTTGTATGGAATTGTATTGTTTGCTTGGAGCTTTTCTCCCCCGGCCTCCGCTGAAAATGGACATGCGTCCAGTCGGACTTTCCCGGTTAACAAATGTAAAATAAAAATAAAATAAAAAATAAAAATAAAATTATTCTACTCTCATTTGCACACATGGTACAAGTCCAAAAAATTACTCAGGAAGCTTTAACAGCCAGCGAAACATGGCTTCATAAATTACAACTTATGCTCAACCCAAAAAAAGACCAAACTACTACTTACCACCCCAGTTCCTCTCTCATGAAAAAAAAAAAATAAAGTCCTCCTCTTGATAATACTACCACTGAAGTCACTTTTCAAAGCAAATTATTAGGGGGTCATAGTGAATGAAAAGCTTACATTTGACCTTCACATACAAAATTGCATAAGAAAAAAATAATCAAAAACTCTGGCTGCTTTACAGAATCAAAAACATTTTCATCAATGCAATTAAAACTACATTCACCACTACTTATCTCCTCCTGACACATCTTTATGGTGCTCCCATCCTCAAGGCATCACAAAACTTAAAACTTGAACAATACTATAACAAAGTTGCTAACTTTGCATCAAATACCCCTTTTAGAGCCCACCACTGTATAGCACTAAAAAGCCTTAACTGCTTAGAACTACCTCATCAATTAACATATACACACCCTCTTATCACTTATAAGATTATCCAGCATCCATCTGCTTGTCCAGCACTAAAAACCTTTCTATACAGCTATATTCCTAGCCAAGTCGGTCACTGTGATCCAATGCCCAAAAACTCTTGTCTGTCTACAAACCTATCACATTTCTGGGCATTGTCTGTACTTGGTCAAGACTGCTAAGACCTGGAACTCCTTACCTGTATCCATCAGGTCAATATACTCCCTCACATCTTTCAAAACAACTCTGAAAGACTTCCTAGTTGAAATCTGCCACTATTCTTGCTCAAGACCAGGATAAACTATAGTCCTAAATGTGAACAGGTGTCTTTTTATTCCTTCTTCACTTACTTCCTTACTTCTAGCAAATTCTCTTCCCAGACTTTCTCTCTAAATATACCATACACCTGTTTTTCCCTCACTTCATATTGTAATTCCTGTTTGTATTAGACTATTTTACCTTTAATTTTTCTATAAACTGTCTAAAATTTCTACAAATATTAAATTACTGCTGTATAACTTACATCGATTCTTAACCGCTATTTTTATATTATCTCTAATTTATATAATTACTTAAAATGCAGATGTTCTTGTTTTATTTTTGAGGACTGTAAAATTATTGTTCTTAAAATGTGTTGCAATAATTTTGAGATTTTCTCCAAAAATGGGTGTCTGCCCATTTGGACTTTCCCAATAATCATCAAATATGTGTATATATATATATATGTATATATATATATATATATATATATATATATATATATATATATATATATATATATCTATACACATATATATATATATATATATATATATATATATATATATATATATATGTATATGGGTTTAGGTCACCTGCTCGACTAGCATATGTCTGAATCACAAAACATCGAACACACATACACGAAAGCACTTAACATCGAAAAGCGCTTCCGTGTATGTGTAGTTCAAAAAAAAAATCTAAATTTCTGCCCTGCACCCCCACACCCCCCTACTTTATTACTCTCACTCCAAGATCACACTACAGTGGGGAAAAGGGAATTTTCCCTTAACTGTACTGTAGTCTGATCTACGAAACAGGCACACATACACAAAAGCACTTGTCGATGTTAAGCGCTTTCATGTATGTGTGTTCGATGTTTTGTAATTCGGACATATGCTAGTCGAGCATGTGTCCGGATTCCATACATATATATATATATCTATATATATCTATATATATATATATATATCTATATATATCTATATATATCTATATATATATATATATATATATATATATATATATATATATATATATATATATCTATATATATATATCCTTTACTATCACCTGATAGAAGAGAAGTTGCTTGAAAGTCAAGTGGCTGCAACAATTTGATTAAAAAGCAACTGACAGAAAACCCATTTGACTGAGAAAACACTTGACTGAAACCCATTTCACAGAATTACAAATTATAGAAAACATTCAACATAAGAAATTAAAACATGAAACAAATGTTTTTGAAGGGGATGCAAGCCACCCTGTACCTCCTATCTTTACCACATAGCTACACAACTAACGGTTAAAAGAAAAAAGTAAAATACACAAAAGCAGTCCGGACAAGCACCGTGAAGCCCAAAAAAATGTTAAAGTTCTTGTTGTGGATGCTGTTTGCTGTACAAGCTGCAACACTTTAAATGGAATCCACTTACACGTATAAAGCCACACTGAAGTCAGAAAAAACCTTAACGCACTTTATTATTAAAACAAGCGTTTTCGCTGTGGTTAAAACTACAGCTTCATCAGAGGCAAAAGTAAAATGCAGTATCAGAGTCAGGTTTTTATACAACACACCCTCGCCTTAATTAGTAATGCAGTCACAATGAAGGCGTGTTAGCAGCATTTCTTGCAAAAGTAAATTCAGGGACTAAAAGCTCTGTTTAGGAGCATTCTCAAAAGTATGTAGTTTCATACTTTTAAAACAGTTGGAAACCATGAAACATTAGTGCTTCAGCAATTTGTTACATTCATATACCAAGCAAATGTGCATTAAAAGCATGCAAATGTATAAGAAATGTATGCACAATAAAAGCAGTCTAAAAGCAGTGCATAACAGATCTACGTATAAAAGTGTTTGTAAAAAGTATCTAGTGAGATCTCTACCGACAACTATAATTAGAAGTTTTGCTAAGTATGAATCTTAAAAGTAGTAAAAAGTGTATATACTACAAATTACTATTAAAGTAAAATAAAATGAAGTGGAAAATGGAGTAAGGCAAAGGTAAAGGAGTTATCTTTTATAGCTCCTCATTTTCAGGACACAAGCTATGTTGCAGTGTTCATTCAAACCTGGGTACGAAAATGAGTCTAGTAATATTTGCCATTCTAGCTCCTTATTCTCCAAAAAGAGGGGTACTGCGCCCCCTCTTTCTGTTTTCTTAACCTGGTCAATTGCAATGAAATGAAAGCTATGTCCTTGATGTTTCATTACATGTTTAGCTAGAGCGTTTTCTTTTTTTAGTTTCCTTATGGCATAATCATGTTGGTACAGCTTGTCCCATAGTCTCCGGTCAAACTTGCCTATATAAAATGCTTCACAGCAGTTACATTTAGCTAAATAAACTATGGATCTAGAATCACAGTTAAGTTTATGTGTAATGTGGTACTTTTTATTACGTATTACAAAGGAATTGGAAGCCTTCACAAGATGGCAATAGTTACATGCCCCACACTGAAAACAGCCTTTTGTTCTAGTCATTAGCTCCATCTGTTTACTTCTTTCTAGCAAAGTTTTCAAATTATTGCCTCTCCTATATGCTATCAGAGGTTTTGTGCCTAACTTGTCCATGAGTTCCTCATTATTTGTTATATAGTACCAATTTTTATAAAGTATAATTTGAATCTTCCTCGAGTCAATACTGTAGTTTGTGATGAAACTATTTACAAATGAGGTCCCTGTTATCTCAGTGTTGGAGGTTGCCCTAAGAAAGGATATATTCTCCCCAACCCTCGGATTAACTTCTAAATCCTTCTCTTGTCCACTTAAAATTTTATGTGGAAGTAAGGGTAGAAGTTGGCCTTCCCTTCTTTTATTGTTGATCTTATCCAGTATTTCTTCAAATAAAGTATATGGGTATCCTCTGTTAGTGAACATTACTTCCAAGATTTTACATTCTTCTTGGAATAGTGTCTCGTTACTGCACATCCTGGCTGCTCGAATTAGCTGTCCCTTTATGATAGCCTTCTTTTGCTTGAATGGGTGGCAGCTGTTGTAATGTAAAAAGGAGTTGCAGTAAGTTGGTCTTCTGTATATCTTTGAAGAATATTTACAATTGTTAACTTCTTTATGCAAGTGAACATCAAGGTAGTCAGTGCTTAGCTCTGAGAATTTTGATGTAAATTTTAAAAATTCGGTTGTGTTGTTGATGGAAGAAACAAATTCATTTGCTAGTGTCTCATCGCCATCAAAAAGGATGAAAATATATAAAAGATCTATATACGTCTATACCTCACCAGGAGGCTATTGAATGGATTTCACTAATGCTAGATCGTTTGGGAGCACCCAAAAATGAAATCGACTTAGTATCCCAACTCTTAGATATCATACTTACGTCTAACTTTTTCATTTTTAATGGGAAATATTATCTCCAGAAACAAGGCATAGCTATGGGGTCCCCATGTGGTGCTACAGTAGCTAACCTATTCATGGCCTACTGGGAGGTTGACAATATTCTTAAGGATGTTAATACAATGAACCACATTAAGTTCTACACAAGATACCTGGATGATATTTTCATCCTTTTTGATGGCGATGAGACACTAGCAAATGAATTTGTTTCTTCCATTAACAACACAACCAAATTTTTAAAATTTACATCAAAATTCTCAGAGCTAAGCACTGACTACCTTGATGTTCACTTGTATAAAGAAGTTAACAATTGTGAATATTCTTCAAAGATATACAGAAAACCAACTTACTGCAACTCCTTTTTACATTACAACAGCTGCCACCCATTCAAGCAAAAGAAGGCTATCATAAAGGGACAGCTAATTCGAGCAGCCAGGATGTGCAGTAACGAGACACTATTCCAAGAAGAATGTAAAATCTTGGAAGTAATGTTCACTAACAGAGGATACCCAAATACTTTATTTGAAGAAATACTGGATGAGATCAACAATAAAAGAAGGAAGGCCAACTTCTACCCTTACTTCCACATAAAATTTTAAGTGGACAAGAGAAGGATTTAGAAGTTAATCCGAGGGTTGGGGAGAATATATCCTTTCTTAGGGCAACCTCCAACACTGAGATAACAGGGACCTCGTTTGTAAATAGTTTCATCACAAACTACAGTATTGACTCGAGGAAGATTCAAATTATACTTTATAAAAATTGGTACTATATAACAAATAATGAGGAACTCATGGACAAGTTAGGCACAAAACCTCTGATAGCATATAGGAGAGGCAATAATTTGAAAACTTTGCTAGAAAGAAGTAAACAGATGGATCTAATGACTAGAACAAAAGGCTGTTTTCAGTGTGGGGCATGTAACTATTGCCATCTTGTGAAGGCTTCCAATTTCTTTGTAATACGTAATAAAAAGTACCACATTACACATAAACTTAACTGTGATTCTAGATCCATAGTTTATTTAGCTAAGTGTAACTGCTGTGAAGCATTTTATATAGGCAAGTCTGACCGGAGACTATGGGACAGGCTGTACCAACATGATTATGCCATAAGGAAACTAAAAAAAGAAAACGCTCTAGCTAAACATGTAATGAAACATCAAGGACATAGCTTTCATTTCATTGCAATTGACCAGGTTAAGATAACAGAAAGAGCGGGCCGAGTACCTCTTTGGAGAATAAGGAGCTAGAATGGCAAATATTACTAGACTCATTTTCGTACCAGGTTTGAATGAACACTGCAACATAGCTTGTGTCCTGAAAATGAGGAGCTATAAAAGATAACTCCTTTACCTTTGCCTTACTCCATTTTCCACTTCATTTTATTTTACTTTAATAGTAATTTGTAGTATATACACTTTTTACTACTTTTAAGATTCATACTTAGCAAAACTTCTAATTATAGTTGTCGGTAGAGATCTCACTAGATACTTTTTACAAACACTTTTATACGTAGATCTGTTATGCACTGCTTTTAGACTGCTTTTATTGTGCATACATTTCTTATACATTTGCATGCTTTTAATGCACATTTGCTTGGTATATGAATGTAACAAATTGCTGAAGCACTAATGTTTCATGGTTTCCAACTGTTTTAAAAGTATGAAACTACATAATTTTGAGAATGCTCCTAAACAGAGCTTTTACTCCCTGAATTTACTTTTGCAAGAAATGCTGCTAACACGCCTTCATTGTGACTGCATTACTAATTAAGGCGAGGGTGTGTTGTATAAAAACCTGACTCTGATACTGCATTTTACTTTTGCCTCTGATGAAGCTGTAGTTTTAACCACAGCGAAAACGCTTGTTTTAATAATAAAGTGCGTTAAGGTTTTTTCTGACTTCAGTGTGGCTTTATACGTGTAAGTGGATTCCATTTAAAGTGTTGCAGCTTGTACAGCAAACAGCATCCACAACAAGAACTTTAACATTTTTTTGGGCTTCACGGTGCTTGTCCGGACTGCTTTTGTGTATTTTACTGGTTTCCGTTTGTTTGCGTTAAAAGAAAAAAAAACACCATACACAGCGAATCCTTGTTGGTGCACAAACACAAACATCTGCAAGTTTGGGGTTTTGATATGATGTGGATGTTGCCAGCACGCACATAATCTAGTTCCACTTTCTTAGCAAATCATATCCTCAGAAATGGTATCATCACATACTACCTATGCTTCTACACTTTTCAATCATTTGTGGCTCAGTGAAATGGTTGGGGTCAACTGGGTTTTCAAACATATTTCAGTCAACTGGATTTTCAGTCAATGGCTTGTCAGAAAAAATGTTTCAACCACCCTGTTTCAATCAACTGCAATTCTGTCAGGTGACAGTAATCCTACACACACACACACACACACACACACACACACACACACACACACACACACACACACACACACACACACACGTGTGTGTGTGTGTGTGTGTGTGTGTGTGTGTGTGTGTGTGTATGTATCTATCTTTGGAAATTGACTTAAGTACTGAATGACTGAACACCAATTGACTGATTTCAGTATATCAAATAATTACACCAAAATATCAAAACTTAACAGATGACAAAAGGGAAAATAAGCAGTTTTTCCATGTAATCTGTTATCCCTACAGTTAACTACAAGCATAACTTGCCTGAATCATGGCTGTGTTATCCGAAGGGTTTTTCTAAGGTAAGGTGCAATCTTGAGGTTAGAGACACAGACAGGGTTAGGATTAACAGATATTAGTAACATGGGTGGGGAGGGCTTTGTATGTGTCTTTTGAGATCATGGGGTTGCCACCAATGATTGTACTTGTGTTTATTTTCGGGATACAAGAAGAACATTTTCAGCTATACCAAACAAATGAAAACCTTGAGGCTCATACTTCACACAACCACTGTCACTTGGTAATACTTGTACCATTCACATCTCATTCTGCATCACTGCATATATATAGACACATAGTAAAAGTTTTGAAACATGTGGAGAATAAATCTAAGATGACTTCTGTGCTTAATCTAGCAGAAACATATCGGCATCAAGCAGGAATGGAAATCAAACCAGAAGTAGATAAAAATTAGGCAGCAACTGAATGTGCCAAAAAACAAAAGAAAGAATGTAAGGTGAAGGACAAGATGAGAAGGCAAGAAATGTGGAAAATGCATAAATATATTATAGAAAACTTCTGGAAGAACATGATGTTGATCAGGAATGAACACAGGAATTGTTAATGAGAGGTGAATTCAAACCAAGAGATGAAAGGTTAATATTGGTGGCACAAGATAGTGGGCTACATACACATTGGTTTACAAAGTCCATTGAACATGTGGGAGAAATAGACAAATGTAGGTTTTGTAAAACAGAAGTGGAAACAGTTGCACACCTCGTTGCTGGGTGCGGCATACTAATGGCAGAAGGACTGTATACTGAAGGGCATAATAATGTGACAAGACTGTTGCACTGGAGGTTGTGCAAACATTATGATACTGAAGTGGCTGAAAAAATATTGGAAACATGAGCCACAAAGCATCATACAAAATGATGACGTCTACGTCACATGGGATCACCCATTACCAACAGTTCAAAACATAGATGCTAGAAAACCTGATATAGTGGTCCATGAAAAGAAGACAAAAGTAGCACTGATCACTGAAATCGCCAAACCCAGCGACTACTGTGTCTTGTGTGCAAAGAGACACAAAGTCATAAAATATCAGGATTTGCAGTCAGAAATGAGAGCAATGTGGAAGAAAGATGCCCTGACAGTTCCAGTATTAGTAGAAGCAATGGGTCTTACAAAAATAATTTACAATTGTACTTAGATATGTTACCAGTACATGCAACCAAGTACGAATTGCAGAAGGACTCATAACTGGGCACATTGCAGGTGCTGCGAAGAACACTTCTGGCTGACATCAGATTGAAACAATACTAATTTCCTGAACTTTAATTGTACTTTGACTTAGGAATGGCATCCATTGCCATCGTGGTATTAGAAACCCAAAAGATTTGGAGAAATTAAAAAAGGGATAAAAGATATATAAAAACTGAGAATAAAAATAAGTATGCTCAAGTGGATGGCTTCAAACACCTTAATGTTAAATGTTGAAGGGAAAAAAAAACAAAAAAATCAAAAGTAAAACAAGAGAGTTGAGCACTTTTGCATCATCAAAGGATACTTCATCAGATCTAAAAACTGTAACACAACACCTGTATTTAATCAACTCAAAATTAGCGCCTGGGATCACGTGACCTCAGGCCAGTTTCAGAGGACATTTTCATTTAACACTTTACCAGCAGTTGCATGTAGTAAAATAATCCATTTGGTTTCCAGGTTCTCAGTAATTCTTCTCACATCACCACACCTAATACTAGGCATAAAAACTTCAAGCACCAAAAAGTTAAAAACATGATTAGAGCCTTAATTTTTCACATCTTTACCAGGTGCATTTCTATCATCACATCTATTTATATTGTAAACATGCTCTAATCTTATCTTTATAGTTACAATTTGTCTTTCTAACATAGTAACATTTACATACAATGCACTCAGGAAAATAAACTACATTCTGCATATTACAGTCAGCATAAAAGTTACAATAAAATCTGCAACCAGTAACTGGATGTAAGAAGCAGTCACATTCAGTGATATACGAACAAACAGTGCAGCCACCATATCTGAATGTCCCTTTCACTGCCAAATTTGATGCTGTTCTCTTCCCAGTGGATTTATAACATAACATTCTCTTAATCAATTTGTAGTTTTTAAAGGTAAATTTAGGTTCACAATCCTTTTTTGCAGCTACAAGCTCCAGAATTGGTCAGGAGTGAGTTGAGCGGCCGATCGGGGAGCAGGAATCAAAAGGGGCAAAATCACCAACCCGTGTTGGGGCCTGCGGTGAGGAGTAAGGTACCAAGAACCTAGTGATTTATTTATTTATTTATTTTACATTTGTTGACCAGGCTAGTCTAATTGGATATATGTCCATTTTCGGTAGAGGCCCGAGGAGAAAAGCTCCGAGAAATAAATGTATTATACATAGAGTCTACAGAAAATAGTGGGAAAAACACAATACAATTACATAAGTATGAAAATGATTAGTAATATGTTTTAGCAACAATTTTTAAAGTTACAAATAGTAAAAAACATATTGGTTTTATCAAGTTGTATAAAAAAAATAAAAATTAAGATTAATATTTCATCATGCGTTTTAAGTGAGGAACAACTTAAAGTACTTAATTATGGCCTTTTGTTCATTCCAATGAAGGGCTATAGTCTTCATAAAGTTCTTCCTGACTTTAAACTATATATAAGGAACATTGTATTGAAACTCAGTTATGGTAAAACATCTACTACTTCCAAAGACATGTTTAGGAAGTCGAGTACATTCATTCCAATTATTCCACTGATACTGGAGACTTTCAGTAATGTGTGTAAAGAAGATCTATATAATATGTTTAATGAATGGACAATGAAAGGAAAGTACTTTAATATGTCAAAAGCTGAATGGGAAACTTTGAATTATTTAATTATGAGACAAGATTTATCTATACGACTGGCTGACAAAGGGAAGGGATTGTAGTTATGGATATGCATGATTATGTTGATGCCATGACTGCAGTGCTGAATAATGCTTCTAAATATGTTGTTTGTGAATGTAATGAAGTTGATAGGGTGGTCAGGAATGTCCATTTTTATATATATATGTATATATATATATATATATATATATATATATATATAAATTGATTTTAGAAGGGTTAATTGATAAGCAGTCGTATGAGTATTTTAATGTTGATCATCCTACCATACCCATGATTTGAGGACTACCTAAGGTTCACAAAACATATACTAACCCCCCCTATGAGACCTATAGTATTGGGGAAAGGTTGGGTCACTGAACCCATGTCTAACTACGTTGATAAACAGTTATGTCCCATTATTGATAAACTTGAGACTGTACTTCATGATACAGGTCATTTTTGAAAAGATTGTCTGACTGGACTGTACAGAATCATGCTGATGAATATTTATTAGTTACAATGGATGTGGTCTCATTGTTTATGACCATTCTGAATGAGGAAGGCATTGAATTGGTTAGCTGTCATCTGAATGAAAATTCTTTGTACACACATGAACGTAAACATTTAATATGCTATTTGTCAGAGATATTATTCTGACCAATAATGTGTTTCTGTTTGATGAGAGGTATTTTGTTCAAAAGGTGGGTGTAAAATGGGCACTATGTGTGCAAACACACATGCCAATATGGTAATGGCCCAATGGGAGTTTGAATTTGTATTTAGTGAGAAGAATGTTTATCTGCCTTTTTAATGAACTACTCCCATTTTGTTGATGATGTCTTTTTAATTTGGGTGGGTACGTTAGGGACTCTACAAAGGTTTGTGCAATATTTACATGGAATGACTACTTTTTTGAAATTCACATACAGTTTTTCTTAGGTGGGTATGGCCTTCTTAGATGTATATATTAGGAAGCATGGTGATGTGATTAATGCTACCATTCATAAGAAGGCATGCAAGAAGAACAATATGCTGCATGCACAAAGTATGCATCCTAAGTATCTGAAAAGAAATGTAATGAGAGGGCAGTCCTTTAGACATGTGAGGTTGCACAATAAAGACAGCGATATGTATTTTTCCTTTGATACTTTAGCTAAGGACTTCTGCTAGAGTGGATATATTGAATATAAGGTCCATCAGATACAGGAGGAAGTGCTGATGCATAGACATGATAGAGCATGACCATATTTTGGTGATGCCTCAAATAATATGCAGATACCTTGAGAAATGGGGTGACACTGTAAGGCTATCATTGAGCTATTCTAATAATGTATATAATGTTTGCAACACCATTAAGAAGCACTGGAATATACTTATGACAGATCCCAAGCTTAAAGAAGTGTTAGGCTGTGAACCTAATTTATTTTAAAAACTACAGATCGATTAAGAGATTGTTATGTTATAAATCCATTGGGCTGAGAGCAGAGTCAAATCTGACAGTGGTCAGATATGGTGGTTGCAGTGTTTGTTCATATATCACTGAAGGTGACTGCTTCTTACATCCAGTTACTGGTCGCAGATTTTATTGTAACTTTTATGCTGACTGTAATACACAGAATGTAGTTTATTTTGCCGAGTGTGTTGTATGTAAATGTTACTATGTTGGAAAGACAAATTGTAATTTTAGAGATAGGATTAGAGAGCATGTTTACAATATGAATAGATGTAATGATAGAAATGCACTTGGTAAAGATGTGAAAAATGAAGGCTCTAATCATGTTTTTAACTTGGTGCTTGAAGTTTTTATGCCTAATATTAGGTGTGGTGATGTGAGAACAAGTACTGAGAACCTGGAAACCAAATGGATTATTTTACTGCATGCAAATGCTGGTAAAGGGTTAAATGAAAATGTTCCTCTGAAACCTGCCCTGAGGTCACGTGATCACATGCGCTAATTTTGAGTTGATTAAATAGGGCTGTTGTGTTGCAGTTCTTAGATCTGATGAAGTATCCTTTGGTGATGCAAAAGCACTCATCTCTCTTGTTTTACTTATGATTTTTAGATGTTTTATGTGTTTTTTTCTTCAACGTTTAACATTAAAGTGTTTGAAGTCATACACTTAGCAGAGTTATTTTTATTTTCTGGATTTACTTGTTTGGTCAGCTACCAGCTCTCTTGTTTTCTTTTTTAAAGCAGATATAAAAACTAATAGGCCAAAGAAGAGCCATAAACATGATAAAGTGGACTGTTGAGGATATGAAAGAAATTATGTATTGTTACTATTATGCAAAATGCCCAGAATTTCCAGACATAAGATATACAAAATGATTAAGAGAGAAATTAGAGGAAAGAAAAATACTTCCACAAGAAAAACTGTCATAAGCTTTAAATAAAAATTAGTATTCATTAATACTACAGATTTTTGAAAAACAGCATACAGATCAAGAAACTTTTATCTGTTCTGGAAAAAGAAGCAACTGATGAAGTGCAAAAATACAAACAGCAAAACCTAGGGATTTTTGAAAAGTATAAAAAAGAAATATGGACATGGGAAAGAAAGAAAGAAATATTTGATATGGTGCAATATTTATGCAAAGGATAAAGCCAAATTAGTCGATATAAAGAAGGCAGGCCCAAAGATATTCAGAGAGAAATACAGGCAAAGGCATCTGGATATGGAAAATTTCACAATAAAAAATAATATCACAAAGAGGGAATGTAGAAAAGAAGATTAGTAAAGTAGAAGTTAAAAAAATAGAAGTTGAAGTTATGGAATGCCTGAGAATTGAAGGATTTGGTGTAGAAGGTCTAACACAGGTTACATCACAGCATGATGGAGGGAGTCCCCAAAGTAAGGAGAAGTAGAAAGTTCAGGAGACATGTGAAGAAGAAATATGGACATAGGAAAGAAAAAGAGAATTAATATGGTGTAATATTTATTCAAAGTAGAAAGCAAAATTAACCAGCAAAAAAAAAAAGCAAAGATATTTGAAGAGAAATGCAAGCAAGGGAATCCAAACATAGAAAACTTTACAATTCAATGCAAAAAAATAAGAAGACAAAGAAGAAAAGGAGAAAAGGAGATTAGTAATAGAGAAGTTAAAGAAATAGAAACTGGGGTTATAGAGTACCTGTGAAGTAAAGGATTCAGTATAGAAAATCTAATTCAGAAAGCACCACAACAGGATAGAGCAATGGATATCCAAATTAAGGAGAAACCAGTGAAACAAAAAGTGATTATTCAGATGCCATATGAAGATATTTTGCAGTCTTCCAGAGAAAATCAATATAAATATTCACTTGATGCTAGGTAGCAAGGGAAAAAACAGGAATCTGTGGAAACTCTGATGCAGTCAATGTTGAGGGGTGATATGCCAGTGAGTTCCCATATGACAGAGCAACGGATGGCACAGGATGAAATTGAAGAGAATTGCCACAGGAGGATGCTATAGATCTTTATATAGAGTGCCCACAGGAAATGGAAAACAAAAATGTGCCCTCAGTGTAGAAGAAAATGAGCTAATAGAAGAATTGTTTGATTTAATAGACATTAATAGACTTATTAAGATGAATGAAAGAAATAAACTGCAGGAGATCAACAAAATCCAAAAAGTCAGAAGTTTGATAAAGCAAATGAACACAGTAATTAAGATTGTCCCCAGAGATCCATGTGATATAATAGAAGTAAACAGGATATATTACTGTGCAGCTAAATTAATAACTGATAAAGTTCTACCACAAGAACACAGGGCAGTGAGGGAAAGGAAGGGGAGAAATTGAATACCATCATGGAAGTATTGAAAAGAGAAAACTATAAAGCAATTCAGACAAGAGGTGTCACTGTTAGAAGAATACAGAAGAGGGAACAGATCAACAAAAATACTCAGAAAGGTAGACATGATAAAAGCAATGCACAGTATTAGAACAGACCAGGATGTATCATGCACTATCGCAAATAACAAACTAAAAATGTCAGCACAGGTGGAAAAACCTAGAAGATACTCAGATAAATGTAAAGGAAAAGTACAGAATAAGCAATTTATTGATGACCCAAAAAGTTTTTTTATAGAGAATTGGGAAAAAATGGTAAAAGAAATTGAAGGACCACCAAAAACAGAAAAATAGATACATTTTGGAGAAGTATCTATAAAGATCCTGTGGAACATAACAAAGATGCTAAATGGATAGAAGAAGTAAAACAAAGAATAAGAAGTTTAAAGGTACAGGATATGAAATGGGATGAAGTAACAGCCAGACAGATTGAAACAAAGTTAAGAAAAGCCTCTAATTGGAAAACCCCAGGCCCAGATACAGTACCTAACCTTTGGTTAAAAGTATTAACATCTCTGGATTAACATTTAGCCATGAGTAAGAACTATTTATATGCACACCATGAATAGACACCAACCTGGCTAACAACAGGAAAAACAATGCTCCTACTTTAGAGTGAACCTGCAGGCTACCCTAAAAATTATAGACCAATAATTTGCCTTCCGATGATGTATAAACTATACATGGGAATCGATGCCAACAGAGTTTATAGTAATTTAGAAGAAAACTCAATTATGGTAGTAGAACAAAAGGGCAATACAAGAAAGTCATATGGAAAAAAGGATCATTTGTTGTTAAATAAGATGATAGTGGAGAACTGTAAAAAGGGGAAGAATGTAAGTATGGCATGGATTGACTACAAAAAATTCATTTGATAGTATCCCACATTCATGGATAAAAGAGTGCTTAAAAATGTATAAGATACACCCTACACTGATTGACTATATTACAGTGACCATGAAGCAGTGGCAGACCACTTTGCAACTAAGCCATGATAAAGGAAAAATTATTATCCTAGGGATAAAAATTCAAAGTGGGGATATTCCAGGGTGACTCTCTGTCACTGCTGCTATTCTCTTGCTCTTAACTCATTAAGCTATCTACTTAACAACTTAGATCATGGCTACAATTTGATTCCTCGAAAACAACAAAGTGTAAAGACTTCTCATGTTCTCTTTATTGATGATTTAAAACTGTATAGCTCATCAGATGAGGAACTGAAAGCACAACTGCAAGTTGTCAAAACCTTTTCAGATGATATAAGAATGTCATTTGGTCTTGATAAATGTGCAAAAGCAATCTTGAAAGGCGGAAAATTGCAGCACCAGGAAAACACCAGTTTGGGACAAGAATGTGATATAAAAGAACTTGAGCAAGAGGGAGTGTAAAATATTTGGGAATTGATGAAGGGTCAGCAATAAAACATGAACAAATGCAAGTAAAACTTAATAAGGAATACTTTAGAAGACTTAAATTAATCCTGAAAACAGTGTTGACATCTAGGAACAAAATCCAAGCTATAAACCAATTTGCTCTTCCTGTCCTAACTTACAATTTTGGAGTGATTGACTGGCCCCAAACAGTGTTGGATAGATTAGATAGGAAAACAAGAAGGATGCTTCATGATCATCAAATGATTTATAAAAATCACTACATACCATGATTATATATTCCCCATTCCAAAGGAGGGATGGGCCTCCTTGAAATTGATTACATGTATAGATCTGCAATCCTGGGACTGCACACATATCTGCTGACCTCACAAGACCTAAACCTATTGAAAGTTTTGAAACATGAGGAGAATAAATCTAAGATGACTTCTCTTCTTAAACTAACAGAAGCATATCTGCGTCAAGCATTAATGGAAATCAACCCAGAAGTAGATAAAAGTCAGGCAGCAAATGAATGTGCCAAAAAATAAAAGAAAGAATATAAGGTGAGAAACCAGATGAGAAGCCAGAACTTTTGGAAAATGCATAAATAGTTGCAAGTAAAGAAAACTTTTGGAAGACCTCATGTTGATTAGGAATGAAAGCAGGAATGGTTAACGAGAGGTGAATTCAAACCAAGAGATGAAAGGTTAATATTGGCGGCCCAAGATTGTGGGCTGCATACATATGGGTTTACAAAGTCCATTGAACTTGTAGGACAAATAGACAAATGTAGGTTTTATAAAACAGAATTGGAAACAGTCACACTACTCAATGGTGGTTGTGACATACTAATGGCAGATAGACTGTATACTGAAAGGCATATTAATGTGGCAAGATCATTGCACTGGGGAGTGTGCAAACATTATGGTATTAAAATAGCTGAAAAACACTGGAAATTTGAGCCACAAAGCATCATAGAAAATGATGAAGTTTACATCACATGGGATCATCCATTAGCAACAGTTCAAAAGATAGATGCTAGAAAACCTGATATAGTGGTCTATGAAAAGAAGACAAAAGTAGCTTTGATCATTTAATAACCACACCCAGTGACTACAGTGTCTTGCATACAGGATTTGCATGTTGAAATGAGAGCAATGTGGAAGAAAGATACCCAGCCAGTTCCAACAGCAGTAGAAGCAATGGGTCTTATAAAAAAGAATCTACAGTCGTATTTAGATATGTTACCAATACATGTAACTCCATATGAATTGCAGAAGGAATCATTACTGGACACGTTGTGATGTTGCAAAGAGTACTTCTAGCTGACATCAAAGAATGAAACAATACTAATTTCATGAACTTTAGTCATACTTTGACTTAGGAATGGGGTCCATTCCTGTCATGGTATCAGAAACCCAAAGGATTTGGTGAAATAAAAAAGTGAAAAAACATATATACAAAAAAGCATTTAACAGTATCCCACATTCATGGATAAAAGAGTGCTAAAAAGTGCTTAAGATACATCCTACACTGATCAATTACATTAGAGCAACCAAGAAACAGTGGCAAACCTATTTGTAGTTAAGTCATGATAAAGGACAAATTATTATTGCAGGGTTAAAAATTCAAAGGGGGATAAAACCCTGAATCCCTATATATAGATCAGTCTCCTATTTACGTCCAAAGATTCTCCCCCAACTCACTAGAACCCATAAATTTAAAAAATGTAGTATGTTGACAAACTTCAACCTTGTGACTTTCAACAACTATCTGTCTGCTATCATAGGTTCATAGGTTCATAGGTTCATACTAGGCTATCTGCCCTAGGGCATTTATAAGCCTAGCCAGAGTGTGTTTGTCTTTCGCCACCCATTTTAAATTAATTTTGCTATGCCCTTTTTCGAGGTTAGTATACTGTGCCTCTGTCTAACAGTGACACAGAAGTGATACTCGGGGTGAACCAACGATCTCCCATCCACTCATCAAGATTCCTCTTGAAGAGAGTAAATGAGGGACTCTGCCTAACCTGGACTGGGATTTTATTCCAGAGTGAAGGGTGCCTCTGGGTTATGAATCTGTCCCTCCAGCATGTCCTATTTATTTCAGTGCTGAGGTTCAAGTCTCTCAAGCACGTAGCTCGATGGGATTTGGATTTTCTGAGGTGCAGCATGTCCATTAATTCCGGGTTGGACATGGCTTTATACGTCAGGCACAGATCACCTCTGAGCAGGCGGTATGCCACTGAGTAGAGCTGGAGTTTCTTTAACTGGGCAGCATATGGCATCTGTTTGAGCCCTTTGATCCTCTTGGTGAGGTACTTTTGGGGTCTTTCCTGTTGCTGCAGGTGTCTGGTAAGGTACATCCCAAAAGGGGCATTGTACTCAATTATGGGCCTGATGAGGGATGAGTAAAGTGGCATGATAACCTCCCCTGATCTAGATGTGAGTCCCTTCATGATTAGGTGGGCTATATAAAATGTTTTTCTAACTACTTTGGCCACGTGGTTGTCAAATAAGAGATTGCTGTCAACTTGGGTCCCCAGGTCCCTAATTACTTCTTCTGTACTTAACGGATTACCACCTATGTGGTAATTCGTGGGCAATTTGTTTTTGCCAAAGGGGATGACTATACACTTTTTGGCGTTTAGCTTGAGGCCATGGCTCTGGCACCAGTTGTCTGTTTCTATGAGGCCCTTTTGGAGGATGCTTGTGTCGGCTGGAGTGTCGATTATGGCGCCCAGTTTGCAGTCATCTGCAAACTTGGTCAGCCACAGTCCTTCCGTGTTGGCCTGTACCTCCGAGAAATATATACCAAACAAGAGAGGTCCCAGGATTGAGCCTTGTGGGATGCCACTTGTAACTGGTTTGGAGTCTGACATGGCTCCAGCAATTCTAACCATGTGGGCTCTGTCCTTGAGCCAGTTTGCAACCCATCTAGTGACATAGGGGGTTATATTTAAGCTGGTGAGCTTATCTATAATGCCCAAGTGGGGTATTGTATCGAAGGCTTTTGTGAGGTCCAGGTAGGCTGTGTGGACCACCTTCCCCTCGTCAATGGCCTTGGTGACTGTTTCAAAGAAATCAACCAGGTTTAAGAGGCAGGATCTGTCCTTAACAAAGCCGAACTGGGTAGGATCCAGTGTCTGTAGGTCCCCACTATCTTTATTTATGAGGTCCATGATGATCCTTTCCATAGCTTTGGAGACCAAGCCAGTCGGGCTTTATGGGGCGATAGTTTCCAGGATCCGTTGAGGCACCACCTTTGTGGAGAGGGACCACTGTTGCTGTACGCCACTCTTTGGCCTCTCTGCCTCTCTGCCACAACTATTTCCTGGTTTACTAGCTACCTCACCAACAGACCCAACTGGTCCTTTCTCTCTGACTTCTCTCTAGATGATGCATTTGATCATTTCATCTCGAGTTTCTTAAACACTCAACTCTTTTGCCCCTCCTAGACCTATCAGAGTTAAATCAAGCTGCTCACACTGGCTCAGCAAGATAACTCGGTCTCTCATCCAAAACAGAGATTCTGCATGGAAACTCTTGCAAAAAAAAAAAACAAATCTGTCATATACTACCAAAAATATAGGGAACTCTGTAACCTGGCCAGAAAACACTTAAACACTGATAAACATTGATAAAGGAAACTTCTACCATGTACCCCTAACTACTCAATCTAGAAATCCCTAAAAATTCAGGCATATAGTCACCTAAATTCTCCACCACAGAAATCCATCTACATCCAGTCCCTGCCCTAATAATTCACCCCAAGAAACTGCTTCTATCTTCAATACTTACTTCATCAATACCATATGCAAACTTATACCTACTTCCAACACTACCAATCCCTCTCCTCCCAGCACACATCCACAGCAAAACTCTCCATTTTCAATAAATCCCATCCCCACCAGCTACATTAAAAGCTTCTTTACAAACTTAAGCCATGCTCTCCTTCAGCTGACAACCTACCTTCAAACTTCCTAAAGATAGCAGCCATCTCCATTTCGTACCCTGTATCCATCCTCATTAACCAGGCAGTTCATGAATCTACCGTCCCAACTCTTTGGAAGAAATTCCACAACATTCTTATCCACAAAGGAGGTCATTCAGTAGAGCTCTCTAATTACCACCCAATCGCCATACTGTCTCCACCCTCCAAAATCCTTGAACACTGTGTCCATAAACAAATCCTGTCTTGTCTCATGGTGAGAAAACCTCATCACCCCCACCCAGCATGGCTTTCACCCCTCACCACAGCACCACTACCACTCTCATCTCCTTTACAAAGTCAAACACAATAAAAATGAGTGTTCTGCCTCTTTCTAGACCTCTCCAAAGCCTTTGACAATGTCTCCCATGCCATCCTCCTCTCTAAACTAACTAAACTTAACCTCTCTGCCACAACTATTTCCTGGTTTACTAGCTACCTCACCAACAGACAGCAATTAGTTAAATGGCTCTCAGCCCTATCTCCCTTTCTCCCTGTATAAATGGGTGTCCCTCAAGGCTCCATTCTAGATCCCCTTCTTTTTAACATATTTACCAACCACCCAACTCCACACCTGTCCTCAGTCATCCCTCATACAGTATGCAGACGATTCCATTATCATCACCATTGCCAACAATCCCTCTGATCTGCTTTCTCTCAGCCAAACATCCTTTAACCTCATAAAAACCTGGCTAACTCAAAACCATCTCATCCTTAACCCTAAGAAGACAAAACTCCTTCTGTTCCTACCCAAATCTCTCTACCATTTTAAAATCTCTCTCACCATCTCTTCCCTAAACAACACCATTATCTCACCTGAATCTCACACAAAACTACTTGGTGTAATCATTGATTGACAATGATCTGGATGTGCTATTCCCTAAATAGATAACAGATAGTGAAGCTGATTTTTGTTCCCTGATCCTGGGATCCTTTCTGTAGCTGTTTCACTATCCCCCATTGTGGGAATTGAAATGATATTCTGCTTCCTGGAGATATCTACAAATACTGGTTTACTTTTGTGACTGTCTCTGCAGGCCTTCTGTGTAGAGAGGAACACACATCCAAGAATAAAAATGACCTGTTCTGTGAAAAAGACAACCTGAAAGATGAACTTATGTATACTGTACTGCAGACAGACATGTTTGATAAGAACTCCAATCTTTTCTGTGTTTCATTTGTTTTTTTTGTTTTTTTTTGTCAGTAAATATGAATTGTAAGTCACAAAGTTGATTCAAGTGGTTGCTTTATTTTCCACAAAACACCCCATGTTATAAATGAAACCTTCCAATGATATTTCCATTATTTATTTATTTTTTTATACTTTTCTGTTCCATCAGACAGGTGTGATCTGCTTTTTAATTCTACAACTTGTTACTGTATGTGTTTCTCAGTAAAAAAATATAATTCAGTGCAAAAGACTGACTAGCTATTGATAATCAATTACAGGAAACCCTCGTCCATCATTCCAGTTTCACTCATGCAATACTTTACAGATCTTATCATAGCAGACATTTAGCTGTTCCTACCATAAGTCACATGATACACATTTTTGTACAAAGCCTAAAGTTTCCATGTATAGCTGATGTGGTCAGAAGAACTTATAGTATGTTAATATTCAGCAGCAAATCTGTGCAACTACCAATGGATACAAATAGTGCTGAAAGCATTTTCTTCATATAATGGATTATGAACAATCAAGGCAGATTCTGAGATGTGAACATTATCTAAATGGCACATTCAGGAGTCTTAACATAACAACACTAATTACAGTTTACATAATTTTAAGATTCCAGGAGGAGAGAAACTAATTAATCTAAATGATGCTTGAAGGTGATACCGAGCTTTTCATCATCTCAAGATGTCGACACAGGACTTTAACAATTAACACCTGCAATGAGAGCTGCATTTAAAGTGAAATCCTAAAATTTTAACAACTCACACTTAGAAGTTTGAATAGAGACTGATTGATATTATATTTCACAAAAGGCAAAATACCTCAAATAGTTCTATTTGTTGAAAGGATATTATACTCTTCAAAGAGAAGTGTAAGTAGCAGAAGGTTATCATGGCTGAACCAAGTTTAATTGACCCTGATCAGATTTATATTTTCAACAGATACCAAGTTAAAAAAAATCAGCAGGTTTATTGTTGTGGCATCTGACATAGCAGTATAAAGAAAACATCTGGCTATTGTATTAGCCTGCTTCTTGTTTCCTTCTTGATAAAGATACAGACAAAGGAATTCTTACCATGGTAATTTTATTGTCTTTTTGTTTACCAGGCTGAAATACATCTGAATCACGACTCATCACTTGATCTTAACTAAGCTTGCCTAGATCTATAGTAGCTGAATGGCAGCTATATTTGGAAAATATCAAAAGTAAGATTGCTTAATTTCAATTGCAAAATTGGCAAGCAAAATTGACCAATCACATACTGCTAGCTACCAGTGCATCAAATATGTTCCATGCAAATAAAAGCTAGTTTAGACTATCTATATTTTATATTCTATCATATATTCCTACTCTCACAAACTTCAAAATAAAGCAAACTGCTACTATGTGAAGAAATAATTTTATAGAAAAAAACATCAGACATGGAAATATAAAAAAAAAAAACTGAAATGCAAGAAGCAACCCTCCATCTCAATTACATTATTAAATCTACATAAAAATAGTTTTAAAAGAATAAAATGAAATAGGAATCCAGACTATGACAAAAATTAAACATACTTTCCAGGAACAAAAGCAATTAAACTCATATTTAACTGTATTTCCTGATCAGGAACATATAAAAAGATAACCATGGGAAATGAAGCCATGTAGTGACAAACAGAAAGTAGATAACATGAAGCAAAAACAGTCTCCATACCAAGAGAAAACAGCCAGTCTAATTTAAGGAGTCAAATTACACACACACACACACACACACACACACACACACACACACACACACACACACACACATTTTGAAGATACAGTAAACACTAATAAAACACTGCATGAATATAAATATTTGCAAAACAAGTAAAACCCAATAAAACGTATGATAACAAAAAAAAAAAAAAAACACAGTTTAATAAAGGCAAGAAGCACACCATCAGCTAAACCAGGAAGAACAATTATGTGGCTGTGCATGCATGTGTGTGTGTGTGTGTGTGTGTGTGTGTGTGTGTTTGCACACTTGTGTGTGTATATATATATATATATATATATATATATATATATATATATATATATATACTGTGAACCATCGTTTTTCCTGTAAGTGTGCATACCCTTAAACTAATACTTTGTTGAAGCACCTTTTGATTTAATTACAGCATGCAGTCTTCTTGGGTAGGAGTCTAGCAGCATGGCCCATCTTGACTTGGCAATATTTGCCCAATCTTCCTTGCAAAAGTGCTCCAAATCTGTCAGATTGCGAGGTCATCTGTTGTGCACAGCCTCTTCAGGTCACCCCACAGATTGTCTATTGGATTTAGGTCTGGTCTCTGGCTGGGCCATTCCAAAACTTTAATTTTCTTCTAGTGAAGCCATTCTTTTGTTGATTTGGATGTATGCTTGGGGTCATTGTCATGTTGAAAAGTGAAATTCCTCTTTATCTTCAGCTTTCTAGCAGATGCCTGAAGGTTTTGGGCCAGAAGTGACTGGTATTTGGAACTGTTCATAATTCCTTCCACCTTGACTAAAGCCCCAGTTCCATTTGATGAAAAGCAACCCCAAAGCATGATACTGCCACCACCATGCTTCACCATGGGGATGGTGTTCCATTGGTGATGCGAAGTGTTGTTTTTGTGCCAACCCTACCCCATAGCCCAGATATATGGAGAACAAAGGAGATTGTTGTCACATGTAGTACACAACCAGCACTTGCTAGAAATTCCTGCAGCTCCTTCAGTGTTGCTGTAGGTCTCTTGGCAGCCTCCCTGACCAGTTTTGTCTTGTATTTTCTTCAATTTTGGAGGGATTTTCAATTCTTTGCAACGTCAGTGTTGTTCCATATTTTCTCCACTTATTGATGACTGTCTTCACTCTGTTCCATGGTATATTGAATGCTGTGGAAATTATTTTTGTACCCTTCTCCTGACTGATGAGATCCTTTTGATGCTTTGTAAGCTCTCTGTGAACCATGGCTTTTCCTGTAGCAAGCAACTGAATAAATGTCAGAAAAATCCTACTACGACAGCTGAACTTTATTTGGGATTAATCAGAGTCTCTTTAATTGATGGCAGGTGTGAACCTAAGAAGACTGAATGCTGTAATTAAATCAAAAACTGTTTCAATAAGATACTAAGTTAGGGATGCGCACACTTATGCAACCAGCTTATTGTACATTTTTTATTTTTTATATTTTCCTCCTAACAGATTTCTTTGTTTTTCAATTGAATTGTACAGGTTATAAGTCACATTTAAGGTAGGAAAAGTTTTGAAATGATTTATTGTGGTCTCATTTTTTTTTATATCACAAAAACCTGGCATTTTAACCAGTGTGTGTACACTTTTTATATCCACTGTATATGGATCTCATTTCATTGATCGAAATGACACTTCATCGACCTCCAAAACAGCAACTCCTCTATGCCAAAAGTCCACTTAACCAAACACTTACTTTAACAAATTACAAACCACCAACTATACAAAAAATCAAACAAAGAAACACATATACTGCACCCTTCACACTTCCTGCAAATTTTATATACCAACTTTGAGATCGCACTACAGTGACAGAAAAGATACATTTCTGATGCTCACTGTACAGACATCTCCATTAAAAACAATGAGAACTGTTAAAATATCTGTGCAAAGACTAAATACATCCATCCAAGAGCAGGCTACTGTTGGCTGAAGGAGAAGGAGAACAAGAGGGGGAAGGTATGCCCAATGGCAGGAAGAGAGGAGGAAGGCTAGGAGTATGGTTCTGAGGGTAGGAACTTTGAATGTTGGCAGTGTGACTGGTAAAGGGAGAAAACTAGCTGATATGATGGAGAGAAGGAAGGTTGATATAGTGTTGTGTGTGTAAGAGACCAGATGGAAGGGGAGTAAAGCCAGATGTATCAGAGATGGGTTTAAATTGTTCTACCATGGTGTGGATGGGAGGAGAAATGGGGTAGGGGTTATCTTGAAGGAACAGTATGCCAAGAGTGTTTTAGAGGTGAAAAGAGTGTCAGACAGATTGATGTTTATGAAGATGGAAATTGATGGTTTGATGATGAATGTTGCTAGTGCATATGCTCCGCAAGTTGGGTGTGCAATGGATAAGAATGAAAAATTTTGTAGCGAGTTGGATGAAGTCGTGGTGAGTGTACCCAAGGGTGAGAGAGTGGTAATTGGAGTGGATTGCAATGGGCATGTTGGTAAAGAGGAGATGAGGAGGTGATGAGTAGGCATGGTATTAAGGAGAGGAATGCAGAAAGTCAGATGGTAGTGGATTTTGCAAAAAAGATGGACATGGCTGTGGTGAATATGTATTTTAACTGATTCACTCCAATAGAACTCAAGAATTATGCACTGTAACTTTTAATGGGCAAAGCCTAAGCCTTTTGACAGAATTAAATGATGTCCTCACATTTCAAACAAATTTTCATATCTCTGGAACCATAAGAATTATGAAAGAAATATAAATGGCAAACCCTTCAACACAAACTATTTTTATAGTGCTAGTATTCCTTAGGTTCTAGGTCTTAAACTGAATTTTATAAGTCACAGTAAACACAGTAATTATTACATTTGTAATATTTTGTAAACAACTTAACACTATCTCAGTAACCACTCAAGTTACGCACATACTGTCAGCAGCATTTTATTCATCTAGCTGAGAGCTTTCATATGAGGCTAAGTTCTGTCTGCGTTATTAGTTGTTGAAATAATTTAGAAAAATTTGAAAATTATATCTATATAAAGAAATATCATAAAAACAAGAATTAATATATCTTTACCTGCATTAGACAGGTCAGATATTAATGAAGTTGAGTTTATCATTGAGTAAGCTTTAAGATGACATATTTTAAAGCCTTGTACATAGCATGGTTTTGGAATTATTGATGCACATATGAATAATCAATATTTGACACCTGGAAGCATCAGTAGGAATTAACTGCAGATGCACCTGGAAGCGTCACTCAGATGTAATGTTTAAGAAGAGGAAGGAGCATAGGGCGATGTACAAGAGTGGGTGAAGATGCACCCAGGTGGATTATATCCTTTGCAGGAGGGTCAGTCTGAAAAAGATTGGAAACTGAAGGGGAAAGCGTAGTTAGGCGGCATAGGATGTTAGTCTGTAGTATGACATTGGTGATCAAGAAGAGGAGGAGGAGGATTGTGAGGGCAGTGCCATGGATGAAATGGTGGAAGTTGAAAATGGATGATTATGAGGTAGGGTTCAGGGAAGAGTTAAGACTGGCAGTGGGTGGCAGTGAAGAGTTACCAGATAGCTGGATAACTACAGCAGAGCTGGTAAGGGAGACAGCTAGAAAGGTGCTTGGTGTGACATCTGGACAGAGGAAGGAGGACAATGAGACCTACTGGGGAATGAGGAAGTGCAGGAGAGTATACAGAGGAACAGGTTGGCAAAGAAGTTGGATTGTCAGAGAGATGAAGAAAGTAGACAGGAGTATAAGAAGATGATGTGTATGGTGAAGAGAGAACTGGTGAAGGCTAAGGATAAGATGTTTGGTGAGTTGTATGAAAGGTTGGACACTAAGGAGAAAGAAAAGGACCTGTACCGATTTGTTAGACAGAGGGACCGAGCTGGGAAAGATGTGCAACAGGTAAGGGAGATAAAGGATAATGAGGGAAACATACTCACAAGTGAGAAGAGTGTGTTGAGGAGACAGAAAGAGTACTTTGAGGGGCTGATGAATGAAGAGAATGAGAGAGAAAGAAGGTTGGATGATATGGGGATAGTGAATCAGGAAGTGCAATGGATTAGCAAGGAGGAAGGAAGGACAGCTATGAAGAGGATGAAGAATAGAAAGGCTGTTGAGCCAGATGACATACTTGTGGAAGCATGGAGGTGTTTAGAAGGGATGGCAGTGGAGTTTTTTTTAACTAGATTATTTAATGAAATATTGGAAAGTGAGAGGATGACAGAGAAGTGCAAAAGAAGTGTTTTGGTACTGATTTTCACAAATAATGGTGATGTGCAGAGCTGTACTAACTACAGAGGTATAAAAGTGATCATGCACAGCATGAAGTTATGAGAAAGAATAGTGGAAGCTAGATTAAGAAGGGTGGTGATGATTAGTGAGCAGCAGTATGGTTTCATGCCAGGAAACAACACTACAGATGTGATGCTTGCTCTGAGTATGTTAATGGAAAAGGACAGAGGAGGTCAGAAGGAGTTGCACTATGTCTTTGTGGACTTAGAGAAAGCATATGACAAGGTGCCTAGAGAGGAGTTGTGGTATTGTATGAGGAAGGCATTAGTGGCAGAGAATTACGTAAGAGTGGTACAGGATATGTAAGAGGGTAGTGTGACAGTGGTGAGGTCTGCAGTAGGAGTGAAAGATGCATTCGAGGTGGAGGTGGGATTATATCAAGGATCAGCTGTAAGCCCTTTCTTATTTGCAGTGGTGATGGACAGGTTGACAGACAAGATGAGACAGGAGTCCCCATGGATTATGATGTTTGCGATTGCCATTGTGATCTGAGAGTAGGGAACAGGTTGAGGAGACTCTGGAGAGGTGGCAATATGGTCTAGAGAGGAGAGAAATTAAGGTCAGTAGGACAAAGACAGAGTATATGTGTGTGAATAAGAAGGCGGCTAGAGGAATGGTGAAGATGCAGAGAGTACAGCTGGCAATAGTGGATGAGTTTAAATACTTGGGATCAAAAGTTCAGAGTAATGGTGAGTGTGCAAGAGAGGTGAAAAAAAGAGTACAGGCAAGGTGGTGTGGGTGGAGAAGAGTGTCAGGAGTAATTTGTGACAGACTGGTACCAGTAAGAGTGAAAGGGATGGTCTACAAGAGGGTAGTGAGACCAGCTATGTTGTATGGGTTGGAGACAGTGGCACGGATGAAAAGACAGGAGTGAGACATGGGGGTGGCAGAGTTAAAGATGTTAAGATTTCCATTGGGTGTTACAAGGATGGACAGGATTAGGAATCAGTATATTAGAGGGTCAGCTCAAGTATGACAGTTTAGGGACAAAGTCAGAGAGGTGAGATTGCATTGGTTTGGATGTGTGCTGAAGAGAACGCATCATACTAAAAATTCGGTATTATGAACTTTCAGTATAGTGACTTTTGGTTTGCGAGTCTTTCGTCGTACTGAATTTTTGTGATTGTCATCTCAAGATACTGAAATTCAGTATTTCAGTATTTTGAGATTTGAAAGAACATATATATATGTATATCTATATATATATATATATATATATATATATATATATATATAGATACACACACAACTGTGCATCACCTAAAAGAATTTACAGCTACTAAGTGCATTGCTTACACATATGCTTTCATATTAAGGGTTTTCTATTGTTACTTCTAGAACTTGACATCAAGTATTGTTATCTTAGTGTTGCTTGTACAGATTATAATAAAACACTAGTATTTGTATTATAGTGTAAGATAAGGATCACTGTAAGAAATAAAGGGATATTATTACATAGGACCAGATTTACGAAAGCTTGCATGGAGTTGTAGAGTAGAGTAAGACGTCAGACAGCCAATATGTCTGTCGAGCGATCCAGCAACAGCCGGCAGGGGCGTGCATGAGAGCTTCTAAAGCTACTCTTGCATGGACAGCATCATGGTATGCAAATTACCTCATTTGCTGCTGAAAGCAATCCAGGAAGCACTAACCTGTCCGTGGAAGAGTAGTGTTATTTGCAGAAATGTACTCCATTGGTAATGGAGTACCGTTCTGCAAATTGCTAAACGGAGCTATGACATCTCCAAATAAAGGATGCATCCAGTTGAGGAAGCATGCCAATGGCCCAATATATAAATGTTTAAATTTATTAAAATCTCATTTTTCCTCCCAATGTTTAAGCATAGCACAGCTCCACGCAAACGTGTGGCACTTAAAAAAAACAATAAAATAATTTAAAAATAGCCAAAAATAGGAATTTTCACTAAAAAGCTTATCATGCTATGCAGGTGAATGGCAGGCTGAAGACAACATGACCACTGAGTACTGGTTGCTAAGGGGAGGAAGCTCAGTGTGAGAGATGTAACCAAGCATTAGTAGGCAATCCTCTGCAAATGAGGATAAGGATAGTGAATCCCAATTTCCCCCAGCATGTGAGCCATGTCCCAAGAGTGTATGTGTAGGAGTAGGTGAGTAGTAGAGTAGAAGATAGGTGACATCATGAGGGGGTATGTCAGAAAGGCTGTATGCTTATTGGAGCACAGTGTTCTGTGTTTGCCCTGAGTTGCTCAGGATTGCAAGAGGCATGTCTACAGTTGTCCTTTTTGAAAACCAGAAACCAAAGGTGTACGCCGTGAAAATATCTGAACTTTCTTGCAAATGGGCATACAGCGTGCTCGCTCATGTGTGCTCATGTGTGTGCCTGTGTGTGCGTGTTTGCGCTTGTTTGCGCGGTGCTCCGCCGGGCGGAAACAGAAAGGGAAAAGGAAGGAAAAGAAGTAGTAGGAAGTTAACCAAGGAGATCTAGCAGAGCTGCCAGATGAAATATATCAGAATCAGACAATTACACAGGCAATAGACTAGCCCAGCCCAGCCCAGCACTTTAAACTTTGCAAACAGCATTCTTCCCTGTTTTTCCCAAGAACTCTGCAACACTGCAGTATACAAAGAGGGAAAGCTTAAAAACTTTAACGTCAGTCAAAATGTTAGGGGCTGCTCTTGCTATCATAAACCAACACTTGCAAGGTGCTGAGGGTGGTGATTTTGTGAATGTTGCTGAGCAACCCACAGTGAGGAGACGATGAAGAGTGTACAGACCCATGGTAACCTACCAGGGGCTACATGAGCTGAAGATAGTGGAGCGCTATAGGTGGACAGAGACCTCCTGCAACAAATTGTTGAGCTGTACCGACCACGCCTCACACACAGAACCAACAGAGGGGAACCCATCCCAGTGGATACCAAGGTATGTGTTGGCCTCAGAATACTAGCTACAGGTACCTTCCAGAGACCAACTGGTGATATGATGGGGATTTCACAGGCATCTGCATCCAGGGTACTGCACCAGTTCCTGGATGCCATGTCAGCACATGTCGGTTACCACGTATATTTCCCCAATTCCCATGAAGCATTTGCCAGCAATATGCGTCTTTTCCACCAAATAGCAGAATACCCTGAGGTAGTGGTTGCAATAGACTGCACGCACATACACATCAACACACCACCTGGTGAGCGGGGTAGGGTCTACATCAACTGCAAGGGCTTCCCCTCCATCAAATGCCAGGTCATGTGCGATGCCCAGGGCATAATAATGAATGTGTGTGCTGACTGCCCTGGAAGCTATCACTATTCCCACATCTGGCATCTGACATAGCTGCACCAGAGATTTGCCAATTGGGACATCCCTGTTTTCAAACATGTATAGGGAGTGTACTATGTGCATCCAACAAAGGCAGCCCTGCAGCACCACCTGAGGCATGAATGCCCTATTTTAAGCAATATAAAGCACTGCTAAGCACATTTTACCAGTATTGAGCATATTTAAATACAATTGCGTGTAGCTGCTCACCACGCTATCCAGCGCAATGTTGGGCAACGTTGAGCAATGTTCGGTAATGTTGGGCAAAGTCGGGCAAAGTCGGGCAAAGTCGGACAAAGTTGAACAAAGTCGGGTAAACACACTCATATCTGCTTTACTGTTCCTTAAGCAGTCTGGTCTGCCCAGCAGGAAAATACAAAGCAGTGACAGGGCTCAAACTCAGCATACTGTGCACTATAGTCACAGTACTGAACCACTAAGCCATGACAACATTTCACTGGCACAGACACAACTTAACTCACTCACACATACCAGCTGGGGGGGGTGTCACATACCTAACAGTCACAGCTAGCAGGACAAATATAGACAAACATAAACACAAATAAATGCTGTATCATGCCCTCTGAAGAGGCATACGAGTAACCTCCCCCAAGGCCTATGCAGACAGATAACAGCAGGCCAGACAGTGTGATGTGAGTTGGGTCGGCTATGAATTCACAAACTAATATGTGTGTAATTGGAAGCCAAGGTCTGTAGTGCAATGGTATGCCTCAAGCCAGTACGATAGGCAACAGTACAGACTGAAATGGACTACCTGACATAGCAGTGCAGGCCTAGCAAATGTGTATAAGTGTCAGGTGAACCCTTCGTCCTATGTACACCCGCAATAACAATCAGGTGTGCCCCCTGGGTAGAAATGTACAAATAATAGCTGTCCCCACTGTATGTAGAATGACTCATGGAAGCCCTGCAGGCACACTGTGCATCCTGTTGATGTACAACACAAAGGTGAGCCCTGAAGTAAAAACCAACTTGTTTTTCACACGCATATAGTATATATGCTCATACTGGGCATGCTCACACACTTAAACTAATTTAGCAAATTTCAGTCAGCAACATACTGAAAGGTCATACTGGGCATGCTCACGCACTTAGGCCATGTCTGAGTACAGCAGTAGGTCACACATATCTGGCAGTTGCAGTTCTTACGCCAGACACTTGTCACTATTCACCAACCCTGCCTTGTGCACACACTGATATGAAAACAGACCCATATAATATATTGGACACCTGTCATAATCAAACTATGTACACCAAGTACTTAAGTTGTTCAAAGATCAATAACACTCTGATCAGTATCATCAAGAAACAATGAGCACTCCTAACATTATCCAAGCCATGGTCAAAGAGTCCATAGAGAACCATGAAGCTGTCTTTCGCTATATCATAAATATCATTGTAAACTCATATATGTTCTAAGTCAGTGCAAACTGTAAATGAATACATGTACATGACTGATATTGCCAACATCTTGTCAGACAGGTTCATACATATTTACCCCCTTCTCACTGACAAAAGGGCCCATTATCATACCTGGAGATTGTGAAAACCCAGAAATCACATATACAATGGTTAAACAGCTCTTTCTAAACCTAAAAAACATGGCGTGTATGGGATAACATGGTTTCCCTGGCTGTGTCATATGTGAACTCCAAAACAAACAGACCCTGCACCAAAACAGTCTGTTGAGACTCACCGTCTGTACAGGATATGAAACTGTTGAATGGGTTGCAGCAACATTTGGCACACTCCACGAGTGTTGGTGCACAGCAGACCATGGGTACTATTGTCTTATAAGCCTAATAAGCCTGATGTGCAAGGCCATGGAGTCCATCATTATGAACTCATAAACAGAGCAATTGAGAGCCTACAAACACCCAACCCTACCCATTTTGGTTTGGTCAGGGGCAGATCATGGTTCCTAAACCTGCTAGACAGTTTTCAAGGCAGTCACTTAGGACATGCATCAATGAAATGAGCTACACATGGCCTACATAGACTTTGAAAAGCCCTTTTCCAACATCCCACACACATGTTGTATCCACAAAATCAACAACCTGTGCATAAACACGTATGATATCTGATGGATTGCCAACTGGGGCACAGACAGATCCCACAAGGTAAGAATTGTGGTCTCCTGTTCAAGCTGGTAACAACTGCTGTCCCCCATGGCTCAGTCCTGGGTCCCCTCCTGTCTGGTGTATACTTTTCAGAAATACAGTCAAGCATGAGGGCTATGTTTAGCAAGGTTTGTGGATGACTGCAAAAAGGTTGTCATAATCGATGTTTGGGACAACAGAGACATCCTTAAAATGGGTCTCAGTCAGACAGATGTGGTGCCAAACTTATGGGCTCGAGCTACAGTCATACAAATACCACATAGGTGCCAACACCCTAAATATGGAGGTAATAATAAGGGATCTATGGACACATGTGGATAGTCATCACTACTTCCAGACACACATTCACAAAGTGGTTAGAAAATTATGCTATATGTTCCCACAAACTGCCAAGGCCTTTGCATGTAGGTCAAAGGAGGTTCCCTCTACTCATCAGTCATCAGACCCATCATAGAGTACCACAACACACTTGCGATGCATCTGACTAGGCACCTTCAGCAGCTGGAAAGACCACTGACATACTTCAACAAGAGCATTACTGGCCTCAAACAGCTGCCCCATGCAACAAGACTGAATTTAACTCAATCTGTACTCTGTTGCACACTGTCTACTCAGGTGATCTCTGCCCAACAGACAGGTCCATGTCCAATGCAGAATGGATGTACATGTGCTATCTGAAGTAACCCCTAGCTCACTGTACTACATGCTCTAGGGATATCATCATTGCAACAATAAATAGAACATGTTGGAGGGATACATTAATAACTCATAGACTTCCCTTTCTTTGGAACAGGCTCCCTCCCAACCTACATCAAGCTGAGTCCCTCAATGGCACTCTTCCAGAGGAGCCTTAATGAGTGTATGTGAAACTGAACTGTCACACCATGGATCACTTCATCAGCTCTACTAGACAGAGGCCTAGGGAACTAACTCCATGGGTGGTGATAGCTGCACACCCTGGCCATACTAATATATGCCTTCAGGCAGATAGTCTATTACCTACCTGTGTACCTATATATATATATATATATATATATATATATATATATATATGTGTGTGTGTGTATATATATATATATATATATATGTATATATATATATATGTGTGTGTGTGTGTGTGTGTGTGGGGGGGGGGGGGCAACACAGTATAATAAGCCAAAGATGGATGACAGGGAGCCATCCAGGACTGCCCCACCCAGCACAAATCCCAATGACACAAAAGACATGAGGTGCACATCTCACCCAGTGTACATAACAGCCACCAGTATCTGTAAGCATTACAGTGTATGTGGTCCATGTGCCTGCTGCACAACATGATGGTACAATGAAGTACACATCTACTATCTGTAGACATATAATTGTCACATAGTCTACTACATACCTATGAACCTATCTTCAATAAGGCATATGTTAGCCTAGGCAAGTTGTGCAGCTTTCGCCACCCCATTGGGTAGTCTCCCAAGCCCTCGTTCTAATAGTTAGTACCCTAAGCCCCTTTCTAGTGGGGCTGCTGATGTGATGCCTGGCATGAATTGTCTGTTTCCCATCCACTCATCAAGGTTCCTATTGAAGATTGTCAGCGAGGGGCTCTGTCTGATGTACATTGGGACTCTGTTCCACAGTAAGGCAAGTGTCTGGGATGGTACTCTATCCCACCAGCATGTTGTATTCATTGTTGTGATGAGGTTCATATCCCTGGAGTGTGTAGGGTGACTCAATTTTGTTATCTGTAGATGGAGTATGCTCAGCAGTTATGTGTTGGACATGGCTCTGTATGTTAGGCAGAGTGTGCCTCTTAGTAGGCGGTACGCAACGAAGAACAGATTTAGTTTTACCAGTTGTGTTGCATAACACAACTGTTTGAGGCCAGTAATCCTCTTGGTGAGGTACCTCTGTGGTCTCTACAGCTGCTGGATATGCGTAGTCGAGTACATCCAAAATGGTGCATTGTACTAAATGATGGGTCTGATGACTTAAGAGTAGAGGGCCACCACTATCTCTTCGGGTCCTGATGCAAACCCTTTGTTGATTAGGTGGGCCACGTAGGCTTTCCCAATAACTTTGGCAACATGGTTGTCAAAGGAAAGATGACTATCTACTCCTGTCCCCAGATCCATTATTAACTTGTCAGTTTTAAGGGGGGTAACACCTATATGGTAGTTTGTGTGTACTTTGTTTTCACCAAAGGGGATCACTATGCATTCCTCCACACTGAGCTTGAGGCCATGATTCTGACACTACACATCTGTCTCACGGAGTCCCTTCTGGAGAATATTTGTCTCATCCAGGGAATCTATTATGGCAAACACTTTACAGTTCCCAGCAAACTTAGTCAACCACAACCCTCCTGTGTTGGCATGTACATTTGAGACGTCTATACCAAACAGGAGGGACCCCAGAACTTAACCCTGGTGTCCACCAGTTATTACTGGTGTAGAGTCTGACATGTAGCCAGCAACTCTTAGTTTGTGGAATCTATCTGTGAGCCAGTTTGCAATCCATCTTGTGATGTATGGATTCATGCCCAGGTTGGTGAGTTCATCTATGATACCTGACTGGGGAATGGTGTCAAAGGCTGTAATGAGGTATAGGTAGGCTGTGATGAGCTCATTTCAATCATCTGTAGCTTGGGTAACAGCCTCAAAGAAATCCACACAGTTCAGGAGGAGTGATCTGCATATGATGAAGCCAAACTGGGTGTGCTCAACTGTGTGAATGTTCACAATCTCTTTATTGTTGACTTCCATTATGATTAGCACAGCAGACTCATCAGGCTCATAGAGCATTAATGCCAAGGGGGTTTTGTGGCCCCATCCCTGTGTAGTGTGAAGAACGTTGCTGTGCAACATTCTATGAGTACATATCCTGTACAGAGCATGTAGAGAGAGGTGTAGGTATCCTTGATGAATATGGATACATCCCCACCCTATGTGCTATGATCCAGGTCCTGATGCTGGAAGGAATGGAATGAGTAGTATCCTGGTAGTGCTGGTGTGCTCTCTGGAACCTTGAACTAGGTTTCTGTTACTGCACAGATATCGATATTCTCCATACTGAAATGTGCCTCGAGTGTGTACATCTGGAGGCTGAGACTTCTGGCAATGAGTAGCATTTGGCTAACTTTGTGGTTATTTGTGTTGGTTATGGGATTTGGTTTGTCCTGAGTGACCGGTGTTCCACACCTGAAGTCAACGACTCATTGGTCCCATCTGACCATAAGCTAATTACCCTACATATCCACATTCTGGACCCACCCCCCCATCAAGGAAACCATGTTAAAAAATGTCTCCAAAGCCAACTTCATGCTTCTTAAGACAGAAGTGCTGAACTTCAGGACACCCATGTAGATGGACAATACTGTTAAGACTACTGAATCCTTCACAATGGCACTTTATAAGCACTTACATGAGAGTATGCATTGTGCTATCCCAAACAGAACCAAGACGCTATCCTCCAAGAAAAGGAAGCCAGTCTGGTGGTCCCTTGCCATAAACAAACTGCACAACAGAAGGAAGAAACTCTTGCAAAAGAGGGTAAAATCCCATGAGTGGAGGAGCTCCCTGGTCAGCCTCAGGAAGAAGCTGCGATCCCTGATAATATCCTCCAAAGCTAGTTACAAAAACAAAGTCGACACTGATTCTAAAGACAACCACAAGGCATTCTATAGCTATGACAAAAATCTCAATGGCAACACTCAGATCTGCTCTGAGTTACAGCACAATGGCACTAAATATACAGACCTAACTGATATTGCCAACAGCCTGGCAGATATGATCAGTGCTAACTTTACCCCCCTCTCACCCATGAAAGAGCACATCTTTATACCGGAAGAATGCAAAGTTGCTGTCCTCATGGCTGCACAGGTAAAACCACTCTCCAAAGCCAGGAACACAGCATCCATGGGACCAGATTACATCCCAGGCTGCGTTCTACACAAACCACAGAATGAACTGGCACCACACCTACATAACATGTTCAATCATAGCCTCACCTCAGGCTTTGTGCCTGCTGAATGGTGCACAGCAATGGTTATCCCACTACACAAGGGGGGAGCCACCATGGACACTGGGAACGAGCCCCCCATTAGCCTGATGAGCTTTGTGTGCAAGGCCATGGAACGTATCATCATGGAACTTATAAACAAAGACGTTGGTAATCTCCAAGCTCTGGAACACAACCATTTTGGGTTTGTAAAAGGCAGATCATGTCTCCTAAACCTGATAGACTTCTTTGAAGCAGTCACCAAAGCCGTAGACAAGGTAAGGTGGTTCACACAGCCTATCTAGATCTTGCCACGGCTTTTGACACCACCCCCCCACTCTGGAATTATGGATAAATCCACTAAACTAGGTATAAATCCCTATGTCACAAGATGGGTTGCCAACTGGCTGACTGACACAACCCAGACTGTAAAAGTAGCAGACTACAAGTCCGACTTTGGACCAGTGACAAGTGGAGTACCACAGGGTTCAGTCCTGGGTCCTGTCCTGTTTGGTATCTACTTCCCTGAAGTATAGGTTAACATGGAAAGTCTCTGGCTAATGAAGTTCCCAGATGACTGCAAACTAGGAGCCATAATCGAGACTACTAATGATGTGGACATCCTACAAAAGAGCCTGACTGAGACAGATGCCTGGTGTCAAAGCCATGGCCTCAAGCTCAATGCCAAAAAGTGCATTGTCATCCACTATGGTACTGTACCCATGAACTTCAACATAGGTGGTAGTATACTTAACACCGATAGTGTGATAAGGTACCTTGGGACACAGGTGGACAGTAGACTCTCCTTTGACAATGACATCGCCACAGTAGTCAGCAAATCTTTCTCATCACAAAAGGTGTCTCATGCAGAATAAAAGAGGTCATTGTTCCCCACTACTCATCAGTCAGTAGATCCATTATAGAGTACAATGCCCCTTTTGCTATGTACCTCACGAGACATCTACAACAACTGGAAAGCCTGCAGAAATACCTCACAAAGAGGATTAGCGGCCTCAAATACATGCCTTACACAGGCTGTCTCAAAACACTACAGCTTTACTCTGTCGCATATCGCCTACTCAGAGGTGATCTCTGCCTAACATACAAAGCTATGTCAAACACAGAGCTGTTGGAAATGCTCCACTTAAAGAAATCCCAATCCCTCCGAGCGTCAGCCCCAAAACCCAGACTGAAATACTAAAGGAGCGGGTGTATCCATTTTCATAAAGGATACCCACACCTCCAGGTTAGTGGCACAGCACAAGGCCTTGGAGACCATGCAAGTGCAACTAACATTGAGCAAAGCTGCTTATCAGATTGCAGCCTGCTATAGATCACATACCTTGTCTCAGGACCCTCACTCAGTATTCCTGAGAACATTGGGAAATATAAAGGTCCTACCAAACACCATGATATGAGGAGATTTCAACTACACAAACATTGACTGGGAGAATTACTTGAGTACAAAGTCCTTTGCCCAATGCTTCCTAGAGTTTATAAACTCAAATGGCCTGGAAAGCTGGTCACCACACCCACTAGAGGTGACAACATACTGGACCTGATCATCACCAACATGGGGGATCAGTGTTCCACACCAGAGGTAAACTCCTCGCTAGTAATATCAGATCATGAAGTAATCACACTGGACATCCACATCCCGACCACCCCTCCCAGTCAACAAAACCACTGTGAAAAACTTCAAAAGCAAACTTTACACTTCTCAAGACTGAAGTGGAAAGTTTCAAAGCCCCCTTGCTACAGGATAATGTTATCCAATCTGCAGAATCCTTTACAAGTGCATTCTATGAGCATCTACAGGGATGCATGGATCGAGTCATACCAATTAAAACCAAGACTCACTCCTTCAAAAAGAAGAAACCAATCTGGTGGTTCTTGCCCATAAATAAGCTATACAACAAAAGGAGGAAACTAACACATGACAGAGCAAAATTTCAAAAAGGAAAGGCATCACTGATCATTATTAGCAAGAAATTACGATCGCTCATAAAATAATCCAAGTCCAGTTTCTAAAGAAAAATTGCCAAGGAATCTAAAGATAATCACAAAGCCTTCTTTAGCTATTTCAAACATTTAGGTGGCAACTCTCAGATATGCTTTCAGCTACTGCAAAATGACAAAAAATACACTGAACCAACTGACATTGCCAACATCCTGGTGGACAAGTTCAGTGTAATCTTCATCCTCCCTCACCCCCAAAAGGGTCCGTGTCCATCCCAGAAGAATGCAGAGCCCCAGACTTCATGGACCTGCAGGTAAAAATAGCCCTCTTCAAAGCTAAGAACACAGTATCAATGGGACTGGATGGTGTCCCAGGCTGCGTCTTACATGAGCTCCAAAAGGAACTAAACCCTCACCTACATTCACTGTTCAGATTCAACCTTACCACAGGCTATGTACCCAAAGAATGGTGTACAGCAACAGTCATCCTGCTCCACAAAGGTGGTGCCACAACAGAACCTGGGAACTATCACCCTATAAGCCTGATCAGCCTGGTCTGCAAAGCTATGGAGCGAATTATCATGGAACTCATAAACAGAGACATTAGGAACCTCCAGATACTGGACCCTACCCAATTTGGCTTTGTTAAAGGCTGATCCTGCCTCCTAAACCTGGTTGACTTCTTTGAAACAGTAACCAAGGCCATAGATGAAGGGAAGGTAGTCCACACAGCCTACCTGGACCTCACTAAGGCCTTTGACACCATTCCCCACTCTGGCATCATAGACAAGCTTACCAGCTTGAACATTAACCTCTATGTCACGAGATGGGTGGCCAACTGGCTCACGGATAGAACACACATGGTCAGAGTTGCAGGTGCCATGCCCGACTCTAAACCAGTCACAAGTGGCATCCCACAGGTCTTGGTCCTGGGACCCCTCCTGTTCAGTATATACATCTCTGAGGTACAGGCAAGCATGGGAGGACTATGGCTGACCAAGTTCCCAGATGACTGTAAACTGGGGGCCATAATTGACTCTCTGGCTGACACAGACATCCTCCAAAAAAGTCTTACAGAGACAGATACCTGGTGTCAAAACCATGGCCTCAAGCTGAATGACAAAAAATGCATAGTCATCCCCTTTGGAAAAAACAAAGTGCCCATAAATTACCACATAGGTGGTAATCCACTAGGTACAGAAAATGTAATTAGGGACCTGGGGACCCAGGTAGATAGTACCCTCTCCTTTGATAATCACATTGGCAAAGTGGTTAGTTATTCCTTTTATGTACCCCACCTAATCATGAAAGGGTTCACCTCTAGATCAAGAGAGGTCATTGTGCCCCTCTACTCATCACTCATTAGGCCAATAATAGAGTACAATGCCCCATTTGGTATGTACCTTAATTGTCACATGCAGTAGCTGGTAAGTGCACAGAAGTACTTCACCAAGAGGATCATGGGCCTCAAAGAGATGCCCTATGCAGCTCAACTAAAGAAACTCCAGCTCTACTCGGTTGCTTACTGCCTGCTGAGATGTGATCTCTGCCTGACATATAAGGCCATGTCCAACCTGGAATTAATGGACATGCTCCATCTCAAATAAAACAAATCTCTTAGAGCCACAACTCAGCAAAGCAATAAACAGGACTTGCTGGAGGGATAGATTCCTGTCCCAGAGACTTCCCTCACTCTGGAATAGAATCCCAGTTGATGTTAGGCAGAGCCCCTTGCAGACTCTCTTCAAGAGGAATCTTGATGAGTGGATGGGAAATTGTAAATTTACCCCTGGGATCACTTCAATGGCCCTGCTAGACACAGGCCCAGGAAACTAATTTAAAAGGGAGGTGAAACCAACATATTCTGGCTAGGCTTATAAATGCCCTTGGGCAGATAGCTTAGTACCTACCTATGAACCTATGAACCTACACGCTCCAAGGACCTAAACCTTGTCACCACAATAAACAGAACATGCTGGAGGGATAGATTCCTGTCCCACAGACTTCACATACTCCAGAGTAAACTACCTATCTATATCAAACAAAGCTCCTCATTAGCACTCTTCAAGGAAAATCTTGATTATTGGATGGGAAATAGGAAATTCACCCTGGAGATCATTTCTGTGTCTCTGCACGACAGTGGCACAGGAAAATAAATTTCTTGGGTGGCAAAGGCCAAGGTACGTTTTTGGCTGGCCTTGTATAGGCCCAAGGACCGATAGACTAGTACCTACCTATGAACCTATGAACCTTTGAGCCTTGCCTAAAAAAGGTAATATGGGGACAGCACAAGCCTTGGCCAGTATTCAGAAGCATAGGGGCGACAGGTGCAAACCATCTGTAGTGAAGCAACAAGGCTTGTCTATCATGTCATCACAGGCAGACAGAGACTGGATCCCCCTTTGAATGACACCAGAAGCTCAGCCAATTATTGAAGTTTATCATCTTTCTGTTATATTGCAGTATCATGTAGGTGAAGGTAAGATGCTACTCAAGGTTTGACCCTGTGTGTGCCAGCATGTGGTGCATCAACCCATATATGATATGGTCATAGCCTATGCATACAATACACTCACAATACACCTAGTATGATAAGCCTGCTGAGGTTAGCAAATGTGAAAAAAACCTTTGTGCAAACTGTCAACAAGTAATGTCTGTATTGCACCCTGTAACTCCATATTGTTTGCTGAAGTGTAAAGATGTACTTAGTTTGGATTAAGAACATCGCACTTGCCAATTGTGTGTGTCTCCCTGGGGAGAAGCAACCTTTTAGGAGACTACTCAAACACCTTAAAAGTGGTATATTCATCTTTGTCAAGTCCAATGATGTCACCATCCTACAAATATACCTGTGGAAAAGCAAAATCTCAGTAATGTGTATAGCGTGTCATATAAATGTGTACTGTTATAGTATCATAATTTTGTTAGGTATGGGGTTTGAAACCTGCACTTGCCAGCTGTATGTGTGTGTGTCTCTCTGGGGAAGAACAGCCTTTTTGGAGACTACTCAAACACCTTAAAAGTGGTATACTCATCTTTAAGTCAGATGATGTAACCATCTTACAAGTAGACCTGTGCAAAAGTGACATCCCAGTAATGTGCATAGTGCATCATGTAAATGCGTACTCTTGCATTATCATAAGGTAATGAGGTAGGGGTTTGAATCCTGCTCTTGCCAGCTGAGTGTCGCCCTGGGAGAAGAGCAACTTTTTTGGAGACTACTCAAACACCTTAAAAGTGGTATACTCATCTTTGTCAAGTCCGATGATGTCACCATCCTACAAGGAGACCTGTGGAAAACTGAAATCCCAATAATGTGTATAGTGCGTTGTTTAAATAAATACTGCTGTAGTATCATAATGTAGTTAAGTAGGGATTTGAATCCTACACTTGCCAACTGTGTGTGTATGTGTGTCTCCCTGGGGGAAAGCAATGTTTTTGGAGACTACTCAAACACCTTAAAAGTGGTATACTCATCTTTATCAAGTCCGATGATGTCACCATCCTACAAATAGACCTGTGGAAAAATGAAACCCCAGTAATGTGATAGTGTGTCATGTAAATGTGTACTACTGTAGTAGCATAATGTAGTTAAGTAGGGGTTTGAATCCTGCACTTACCAACTATATGTGTGTCGTCTGGGGAAGAAGCAACCTTTTTGGAGACTATTCAAACAACTCAAAAGTGGTATACTCATCTTTGTTAAGTCCAATGATGTCACCATCCTACAAATAGACCTGTGGAAACCTAAAATTTCAGCAATGTATATAGTGCATTGTGTAAATGCATACTGTTACATTATCATAATGTAGTTAGGTAGGGGTTTGAATCTTGCACCTTGCCACCTGTGTATGTGTGTTTCCCTGGGGAGGAGCAACCTTTTTGGAGACTACTCAAACACCTTAAAAGTGGTATACACATCTTTGTCAAGTCCGATGATGTCACCATCCTACAGATAGACCTGTGGAAAAATAAAATCCCAGTAATGTGTATAGTGCGTCATGTAAATGTGTACTGCTGTAATATCATAATGTAGTTAGGAAAGAGCTTGAATCTCGCACTTGCTGAATGTGTGTGAGTGTCTGTGTTCCAGGAGTGTGACACCGTTGGCCAATGTGGAGTGGGTTTTGATTTTTATAGTGTATGACATCTCACAATGACAACTGTATGTGCATTACACATGTAAGGTAGCTGTGGGGCAAATCCATATACATACATGTAACTTCAAGTATTTCATAGGCGGGTACTCTGCTTTCTCCATGAATGCATGTGTTATCTTTGCCAGAGCATGCTGGTGCTTTCCAGACCTTAGGTCACTTCTGTATGCTTGTGACAAGCTTAGCCACTGCAGTGATCCCTGGGCTATGACTTCCGTTTCACATCCACTCATCACGGTTTCTATTGAAGAGTGTGAGTGAGGGTTTGTGCTTGAGGTATATTTGAAACCTGTTTGAAAGCAAACAAAGTCTGGCAAAGATGACTAATCATTATAGGTGTGCAACAACCTCTGTGGATCTGCATGCAAACCCTTTATTGCTTATGTGCTCCACAGAGGGATTTCCAAAACCCTTTGGTAATGTGATTATCAAAGAAGAGATGACTTAACACATGGCTCTATGTATACATTAGTACCTGTTCCACATTTTGGGGGCTACTACCTATGTGGTACTCTGGGGATACTTTGTTTTCTAAAAGTGGATAACTATGCTTTCTTAAACTTATAGCTTTACAGCATGAGTTTGACACTAGGTATCTATCTCTATGATACCCTTTTGAAGGATGTGTGTGTCATCTGGAGAATAAAGTATAGCCCACAGTATGCATTTTCATCAAACGTGGGCAGACATATCCCTGCTGTGTTTGCTTGTACCTAAGAAAGCTATACGCCAAACAGGAGTGACCAGGACTGAGTGTAGGTGAATACCACTTGCTACTGGCATAGAATAGTACATGGAGGCTGCAAATGTTACTGTGTGTCCTACATCTGTGCGTCAGTTGTCAAGCCATTATCTAACAATTGTTTATGGTCAGTCTGTTGAGGTTATGTATAATACCAGTATGTGGGGTGGGTATGATTTACTGGTGAGCTATAGCTTGGCTGTGTTGACCTCCCCTCCCTCACCTATAACCTTGTTGACTGGCTTGAAGTCTACTAGGTGTAGGAGCCATGATCTGGACTTTAGAGAACCTAAGTGGGTATGGTGTAGTGTTTGCACATTCATAGTATCTCTGTTAATGAGTTCCATAATGCTGTGCTCCATAGCCTTCCAGATAACATTGGTCTGGCTTATAGGGTGAGAGTTTCCAGGACCTGTTGTAGTTCTACCCTTAATCAATTTAAGTTAACATTTGTACTGGGTGTGACAAGGGTGGACAGGTTTAAGAATAAGTATATTAGAGGGTCCGGCCAGGTTTGAAGGTTAGTAGACCATGCCAGATAGGCAGGATTAAGTTGGTTTGTACATGTGCTGAGGAGGGATGCAGAGTATATTGTGAAATAGATGCTAAGGATGAAGCCGCCAGGTAACAGGTAAAGAGGAATGCCTAAGATGAGGTTTATGGCTGTGGTGAGAGAGGACATGCAGGTGGATGGTGTGACAGTGCAAGATGCAGAGGACAGGAAGACATGGAAACAGATGATGTACTATGGCGACCCCTAATGGGAGCATCTGAAAGGAGAAGAAGACATTGTAGCTCAACGCTTGTGGACTGTGAACACGATTACTGTACATCATTCCACATGTATGTAACCTGTATAGAGGCTCCAACTGGACAGAGCGTTTAGGTGAGTGGTGACTTCATATGTCAGCTTGTGTATGACACAGCCAGGGACACTGTCCAGTACCATTGCCACTGTGGTGTGGACCTTGTTAAAGAGATGTTTTAACTAGAGTGTCTGTGAATTATCAGGTATTACATTCTGCAGGTCTGGAAATGTAGCCCTTGTATAGTGACAGGGTGGTAAAATCCGCGTTAAGACTACCTGACAAGGAATTGGTAATGTCAGTCAGATAAGTGTACTTTGTGACCATTTACATTAACTGTGACCCAATCTGAGATTTCCTCTGTAGATTATGAACAACAGTAAAGACAGCTTTAGTGTTGTCTTTGGAATCATTGCCATTTTGTATTTTGAAGCTTGCCTTGTATGTTTATTGAGGGATTGAATTTTCCAAATAATACTGACCAGAGAGGTTATCCCTTGTTGGTATGTAACTCTTTTTTGGTATAACATCACTCCTTCTATTATATATTTAGTTTCTGGCAGGGATCCATGAGACTAATGCACTTTTACTGTATAAGTGAACATTTATTGTGTTTGTGATAGCACAGTCCATGCAACCCTGTAGGTGAACAGTGTGCATTAATACAGAATTATGCAGCTGGGACACTGTTAAACTTAGTAATGCAAACCAATAACAGATAGGAACAACAGCATCACCCACAGCACAGTGTCAACCCGTGTCATACACACACATGCGTACTCAAGTTCCAAAACGTGTGTAGTACAATGCATACTGGCCACCAATAGAAACTATGGAGTATTAACACTGGCCAATACAGGGCATGTCACCTTGCCCATGTGTCCAATATGCACATACATGCAGACAGTGCACCTCCACCATGTTCACAAATGTACACCTGCAAACCTGTGCTGCACACACCCCACACTTACTGTCCACTGTATAATGCATGCTGACACAACTACACACATCAGCCAAGTGACACATGGGCAAACAAAACACAATTGGAATAAACACTGGTGGAAACAATACAACATTGCTAATTACAGCTTTAATGCATCATGCCTGCTCAACTACACCTTCAAGGATATCATTACACTTTACTGCTGACAACATGCTACACATTCAACCATTGCTATACTTTATCAAAGTCACCCTGTGCATCAGCACCATGTTAGCCTGTTCCTGCATCAATGTTACAGATGACAGGAGGTGGCACAGGTTTCATCATATGCACAGTGTGTGTTGTTGGTTTGCCAGAGGCCTACACTGAGCCATACAATCGACATGTATGTGTGAGTGTGTGTGTGAGGGCCATGAGTACTGTTATGTGCCAGTGTTGATGTAATATGTGCGGGTATGTGTTTGCCCTAGGTTTCTGGTTTATGTGTGTGTGTCTGCATGCACACAGTTCCACCATGTGGCTGTCATATACGGGGATTTGTGGGACAGCTACAGACTGTACCTGGCAGGCTTTATAGATCACCATCTCTGGCCATGGATACGGGACCTGCGCATGGCAGGGGTGATACAGACAGTATCAGGTACTAATACAGACTGGGTACTATCCTCAGAGGTTGACATATGTCCACTGGATCCAGGTCCCTGCTGGGACTATTTAGAACCATGTGCATGTGGTCTTCTAGGATGATCTATGGACAGCCACCCCCAACATTGCTGGGGCTGGTACTGGCACTAACAGAGTGGCTGTGACTTGCTGGACATCCACGGCAACCTCCAGCTGCTGATGTTGCTGGCATACATCCACATCGATGTCTCAACTGTCCCGCACTGTCCTGACACATGGACATGACATTGCGAAGGACATCCAATGTCTCACACCAACGTCTATCAATGACCTCAGTGTACTTGCATATGGCACCTTCTAGGTCATGGATACTGTCATTTACAGAGGTGTTATGAGCCCTCTGTGCCCTTAGTCCCTGTCTGGTGTACTGCTCCATTCGTGCCTGTGCCTCCATGACAGCCTGGAACATGCGTGTGGTTGAAAGAGTTGAGGCACGTCTGCCAGGGGCATGATGACCAGCAGTGCTATGATGAGAACCCCTGGGCATCTGCCTATGTGGTACCATTCCCGACATCTGGCTATGGCTGCTGTGTCCTGATACATGTGCCATAGATACCACACTGTCCTGGCCAGTGCCAACCGTACACTGTCCCTCAGCTAAGGGCAATGGTGATGATGGATGTAGAGGCAGTATGACTGTGTACATGGATGGGGTGGAGACTTGTGTACTGCCAATTGGTGGCCCAACAACAGACCCTGACAAACCTGCCTGTGCCTCAACACACCTATCCTCATGATCACTGTCTGTCTCAGTGACATCAGGTTCCCTGCTGTACTGAACCAGCTCCACTTCGGCACCTGTGAGAGGAAACAGGAAACACACTTTAAGACCTGAACATGATGTCAGAGCACATGCACACATGCACAAATGCACATGCACACATGCACACATGCACATGCACACATGCACATGCATACATGTGCACATGCACATGCACACATGCACATAAACACATGCACATGCACACATGCACATGCACACATTCACCCACGCACATGCACATGCACACGCATACACACATGCACACATGTGTGCATGTCCATGTGCACACATGCACATGCACATGCACACATGCGCCCATGCACACATTCACACATGCACATGTGCACACGTGCACACATGCACATGTGCACACATCCACACATGCACACACACAAATACACTCCTCCCTAAAGCAGACACATACACACACACACAACACCAGCAATCTCAGAACATACACAATTAGCAGGTGATGGTGGGGTACAGTATCACAAGCAAAACAGTCATATCACACATGTCAGCATGCAGGACATGTGTTGCTCAACAGCATGCAGTGCAAGTGCAGACATTCCTTGTTACTAACACTATACATGGCTTTGATGCATGTGTTTTATTATTAGGTGATTGGCCTCCCCCTGGAATGCACACACAACATTGCTGTGCAAGTATTCAAAACTCTGTAATGTACTGTGCACCATAACTCACAGGTCTACATACTATGGCTGGATGTGTATCTGTGTGTCAGATAGGTATCCAATGCTGATTACAGCCTCTGTGTCTTTAGCAAATAATTGTGGGCACAGTTTTAGCACATGCATGATGAGTATTCACACAACATCATCAGTAGTGCTTGTATAATTGATGGAATACCATTCGGCCACATACCCACTGTACAGTAGTTATGGTGAGTGTAGATCATATTGTGGACATGCCAGTATCATCCATGACATGGCATGCTAAAACACAACTGCATATTTAAACATCACACATACCCAATGTATGTCATATGACCTAGCCACTCAATAGCATCACAAAACATATATGTGCCAGTTGTGCAAATGGTGATTGGTATGCATATTGTTTAGAAGTGCATATGTTTGCACACACACAACATTGAGGTGTATAGCAATGAAAGCTGTGTGCAGTACTGTGGTTACAATAACTGGATGGGGTATAGTACCATAGGCCATCATCATGAAGCATCATGTGGCCACTCAAGGCTACAAATGTTTCCCAAACCAGCACTAATCATGCTGTACCAGAACTGTACTACCTTGGCTACATTCACCATTTCACAACCAGTTGTTGCATGGGTTTGTAAGGAGGCCAATAAGGAGCATTCCCTGACATGAATGTGTAGTGTGCTGCAGAGTGTTTAAATGCCCCATGATAGGCCTCTACCCATCAGGTATATTATGTGTAATGTGTGGATGAGATTTTGGATACTGGAGTGTGTCTTTACAGAGTGTTTGTGAACCCTTTATGTGTAGCATGTTAAAATGCTCTGTGTATGACATAGTTGTGTATGTTATGTGCATGTTGAGTATCAACATTGCCTATCCAATGGTCACTACAGTGTAGCCACATTTGTTTGAGATGATCTGGGTATTGTATGTGTTTGAGGCAGCTAATCACATTAGTGGGATGTGCGTGGTCTTACACCAAACATGCACAGCATGCATTATGGGTAGGTGTGTTACATGTGTACATGGCCTACACCTTAACTATGACATACACTTTTTATTTACAATAATAAATGTAGAACACACTCACCAGCTTCTGTCCGCTGCCTTGATGTCACCCCAGAGGGACCTACATAGAGATGAGACAGTTTATCAGTGGCCACAACTGTGGCATTGCTACTGTGTGTTTGCAGTCTTACAGTAGAACAACAGTTTACATTCACTGGCCTACAGATTATGTTCCAAATGATCAGTATTTCCCAAAAACAGGCTCCACATCTTCTAACTACACACTCTAAATCTCACATATGCATGATCTACCAATACAGATAACAGTAGTCTACAGATATGCCATGTTACCTGTATGCTCCATGTGTGGTTGCTGGGTGGCTCCAACCTCCATCATGGTGTATGTCTGATGCTGTTGTTGTTGGGCAGGTGCTACAAGGCTCAGGAGCAGCTCCTCCACTCTGGTGAGGGGGGATGGATATTAACACCACCTCCTGTTGCAAGCTGTTGTCTCCGCACATCAGAAGCATGCTGACAGACATGTCTGAGTAGATCACTGCATTGGTGGCGTACCTGCTCATATGTCTGGTTATGCAGGCCTACCTCACTGACCCTCCGGACAACATCTTGCCACTTTGCAGTGCGCTCCTGTTGGTTCTGGCTGGTTCATGAGAAAATTAGACTGTAGTGCTGAGTCATACAGCTAGTAATGATCTCATGTTCAGCACTACTATAGCTGGGATTTCTGTGATGTGCCATGATCCCTGGAAGACATGAAGAAAAAATATGTCTGAGCAAGTCATATGGCACATTTAACATTATACAGTACAGATATCACTGAACTGCCATACATAGCAGCCTATTAGCTAGCTGAGAGTGAAACACTTTAACTACCACTTATCACTGCTCTTTCCATAACTGCTTGAAAGTGCCTGGCTCACTCTATCTAATGAACCATGTTATGCACAGCAACAAAATAAAATCACTATATAAGACTATACAAGAGTACCTGGCACACTGTATGCAACACAATGCACCGCATAGCTACAGCAGATATACATCAAGCTGATGTGTAAAGAAATATGTCATCCATCACAATGAGTGTAAATTCCAGTAAATGTATTACTATACCACACAACTTGTTAATGGCAAACCCGTGGCCAAAATATGTGCACAAATGGGAATATAGGTCACATACTGCTGTAGTCCACTATAAATGTTGCTAGATATGCAGTTATATGTTTTACCACACATATGACAGAGGACATGTTACAGATATACCCACACACACATCAGACATAATTACAGGACACAATGGTATGGCAACCCAGATAAGCTTTACTTGTGTACTATACATTACTTTGTGTCAGTACTTACAAAACATTAATCTTGGGAAATGTAATCTGTGATAAATACAGGGACCACACAAAACAGTGGATGCAAGCAATGTGGACATACACCATACTTTGCTGTACAGGCCCAGAGCTTCAAGTAGTACTACAGTACACACAGGATTTGGATTCCGCATCAGTACCAATCAATAATCATAGATGTAGTGCTTTAGCCTCTAATGACACACCCCAGTTAAAACCAAGGGACTTAATCACACTGTATGCCATAGCACTTTTTCTGCCTAGCAACAGAATATACAGCTTTTGCTGGGATCAAAGCAAGGACCCATAATACCATGACATAAACAGTTTCCCACTAAGCTATCCCACAAATACATATCTTTGATGTATTCACAAACACATTGACCACCACAGTCAGTCAACAGTACAGAGAATCTATTGCAACAAGTAGATGTAGGTGTGTATGAGTATATATGACTCTCTCTCTCTCTCTCTCTCTCTCTATATATATATATATATGTATATATACATATACACATCCATTGGTGTACATATACATATATATGTAAGCACATGTACATTTCACCTTTCATAGTGGGAATATCAATTATACAAAGGATGTGAGGTGTACAGTAATGTAATAATATTGCACAGTCTTGTGATAAATGCATTGAAAGTGTTCACAGCCCAGGTAGCTTTAGCAGGCCTCACTGGCTTCAACATTGCAAACTGAACAAACCACCCACACTGTTTAACCACCACATGTCATATACCAGCACTGTATGTTGTCTTGTTCATCACACACTTAAACCTACATACAAATATGCACATACTAACCTTCACCAACATATATATTTCCACCCTTCACAAACAGTTGCAATATGTCCCCTGCTCTATGCACATATACAGATGTGAATATATATGACACATATATATTTCTCCATATGTGTGTGGCATACACACACAAGGTCCACACTGTTGTAAGTCCCTGGACCTCACAGCTGAACTGTTGAGCCTTGCTGCAACACAAACAGGTGTCACATGTGAACACACACTAACATTAGAGGGGGTATATATAGCTACAAATGCTAGATAAGCATACTAGACTGCTACAGCAGTTGCCAATGCTAAGCTACACTTTAATATGACTATCATGCACGTGTTGCTCTGTCACACCCATGTTTATATAATGGCAGCACTAATCCCCCCAAAAGCCATTGGCCACACTACTGTACAGAACACAGATAACATGGATCAGATTTTTGATATTTAATGCTGAGCTACACATTTCACAGGTATGTCCCACTGCCCACAGATACACACTGTATTGTCCATAGCAGTAGTTAAGCAGGACATCTGTGCATAGATAAGTACTGCTGCCACATATGAATGGTTTACATTATGTAGACTACTCTTCCAGAACATCTACTACATGCCAGTAAATACATATGTGTCACATACCTTTCCTTTATATGATTTGGTATTATTTATTTTTCTTTTTCCTTTTCTCTGTCTCTGTCTCTGACTCTCTCTGTCTCTGACTCTCTCTCTCTCTGTCAGTCTCTGCAATAGAGTGATTGAGTTTGTTGGCAGCGATTGCAGCCTGCTTTAGTAGGTATTTGCACATGAGCATGTGATGGCCTCTGCACCAATTAGTGGCCACCATTTGCTAATTGCATGCAGCCTGCTGTGTAGTAATTGCAGTAATCACTGTCATAGCAACCCAGTACTATAAATTGCTAACTCAGGTAGGTGTGGCCCATTCAGCTTTCCAAGATGGAGATCATCCTTGTTTGCTGTGGACATCATTGTTTAAGACAGAAGGTTGGTATAGTTCTTATATCAGAAGCCAGGGGTGTAGCCAGTGATTTACATTTTGTACTCAGACCTAAATGTTGCTGCTTCCAGTACACACTTGTCAGTGTAGAAATGTACTCACCCCTAAAAATGTAACCCAAGATACATGGGAGGATGTACTTTCTTTTCAAATTTTACAATTAACTGCCATACAAAGCTAGTCATTGAGATGTATTCCTTTGGCACAAGAATTGTTTGTGAACTGCTATACTGTGAATATTCATTTACTCAGTTCTAAACAGTTTGTGTTTTTTTAGTGCTGACATTAGCACAAGCTGCTCAAAAAAACTGGACACATTTCAGTACTGTGAGTATGCTTACCTACATCCTTGGTAGACCCTGCACACACAGGTATATTCTACATTTGGGTAGGGGTGCAGAAGTACAGAGAGCGTACATATTATTGTGTGAATTTTTTCTTGCTGGACTTACAGGGTTGCTGTGTACATGTTAGTTTATCAAGGCAAGTAGTCTGCATAACTCCCAACTGTGGACCTATCCACATGATAGCCAGAGATTAGCCTGTTATTCTTTGTCTGTGCACTACACAGGTCTTTTCAGCACTAGAGCAATGGCATTGCTACAGTTGGTTGCTACCAGTACATTGCTACATCCTTTTGTATTTCAGTGTTGTATTCCTACATAAGGGTATGCTTCTGGAACTCCTTCCAAAGCTATTTGTACAATGTGTAACAGTAGAAAGGCTGCTATGCCTCTGTGTTTCTGCCTCTGCCAGACCTCTCAAACACTCAGGTACATATTTGAACAGACTCAGGGAAAAGTAGAGATAAAGTCAGGGAGACCTTTAAAACATTAGTGCCTTTAAGTTGAGACTTTGAGAGAACCAGAGCATATGGATTAATACACCTTTTCTGAAGTAAAAGAAGTGTCTAACTCTTAATTATTGTCATTACGCATTACGTGTAATTCACCACCTTTCTGGCCAAAGTCAGTAGTTTATGGAGGGATTCAGAGGGACAGAGCTAAAATTTGTTTCAAAATCAGGGACATCCCTGAAAATTAGGGACAGTTGGGAGATATGGCCTCTGCCCTAAACAGATATGCCAGTGTTTGTCCTGCTGTGATTCTGTGTGGGGTTTGTAAAGTGATGGTTTAACATTATTTCCTGCTAGAATGGCTGCTTCTCTTATCATGGTCATGTAATGTAATGCCACAACAACTGCTTGTAAAGATCCACAGAACAAGTTGTGTGGTATGGCATTCCTATTTTTCCTTTACATTCACTCATTCTGATGCATGATATATTTATTTCAGCACCAACTTGTTGTATATCTATTATAGCTTAGTGGTACTTCATGTAGTGTAGTGTGTATGAGGTCCCGGGTTCGAGACTGACAGAGGTATTTTATTTTGCTGCTGAGCAGAACAAGGGCCCTCACATACAGAGTGACTAAGGCACTTTTAAGCAGTTGTAAGCAGGTTTGTGCAATGCTTAGCAATGCTTATCAAAGCGCAAACATGCGCACACTCGTGCAAACCCACTAACTACTGCTTAATAGTGCTTACTCCCTCTAACCCCCATGCTCATTTCTTTGAAAGAAAAGAAAATGGGGAGATAGGAAAGTGGTGAAAAAGGGGCACAAAGAGGGAAAGACAGTAAGGAAAATAGCACTGGATGTGCAGGACAGGTGTAGGGAAGGCCCATAGCTGCCCATTTCTTTAACAGCAACAGCTGTGCATATGGAATAAATGTGGAGGTAAATATGAAACCTTCAACCCCTGAGATAGGGGTGAGGACAGCAAAGTATGTTGTAATGCCAATTAAATTACATTTTATGTGTCCAGGGGGCATGTGTGCAAAATGGGCAGCTACGTATGGGGCGTAATTTTTTTTTTTGGGAGCAGATTGCCCTTTTGTTTTCAGGTGAGAGTGGAATGTGGGGTAGGGGAAGTAGGTATATTTGGGGTGGTAGGTTGGGGAGGTAAACAGACAAGACAAACAAGACACATACAGGGGCAGAATATGACACATGTGGTGGGTGAACACCATTGACGGGGAGGGTTGTTTGGAAATCGCAAGCCCATGAGCCCACAGATGGCAAAAGTGGAACTGAGATCCTCACCCATGGGCAGTCACTACTGCACCTTCACAGCCCAGAGGGTGACTGTGCTGGGGGCTGTGTAGGAGGGGCAGGCTGACCCGGGAGTTGTGCTACTCGTGCCTCAAGCTGGCATAGAGGTTCTGCAGCAGAACACTCGATCTCTCTACGCACCACAGCCCAGACCATTTGAAGGGTGATAGGTGGCCCTCCTCTACCCACGCTTGCATGGGGGGGGTGAGCCCCATCCCCTGCAGCACTTCCACTCGAAGGTGGCACAGGGCCAACAGAGGAGGAGGTCCCAGGCTGGGCACCAGACCTGCTGGTGCCAGGTGCCATGGCCAGCTGAGGTGGGACAGGTGGGTCCACTGGGACCGGCCTTCCCATATGAACTATGTTTTGGAGAATTTAATAAAGATATGGGTTAGCAACAGTCAACAGCATTCCCAGTTAGTTATAATATCATGCAGAAGTATTCCCATTACCCCAACACACAAGAGTTTCAACAGTTGAAAAGCAAGCATAACACATGCATATATAGAACAATAGTGGACCTTACAACAGCATGCAGGTGTAATTGATGGCAACAGGCCACCAATATTGTGGTATTTGAACAGGGCACATGCATAGAAATGAATGCAAATATTTATAAACCAATAAGACATATGTCCCAACAAATGTTTTGAGATTAAACATACCTATTGAGGTGTGGAATTGCATTTTTTATGCACATACAGTATGGTGGAAAAGATAGCTCAATTGACAACTTATATATCCTTCTAGTTTACACTACATTCCTATTAACTGCAGGTATATGTCCCTTACATGTATTATTACACTACCCAATGTCCTTCTATTGTGCAATTGGATTTTGCTAGATCATTATATACATGAGCTGTGTCTGAGATACAAACTGTCCAGGATGCAGATGTTACTGCTACATATTTTGAGATTTGCTCACACACACTACTGCTGTGATGGTACACTGACAGCTCTACTTTCATATAATTATCCAGATATGTTCAGGTACAATTATCAGTTATATCTTAACAGCTCCCTACATTTCTGGCAGCACACTGACATTTCTGGGGAACACAGTACCAATCTACTTATGTGCCAGATTAACCTGTACATGCTGGGCATGAACTAACAGTTAAGGGCTGTAAATATGCACAAAAGCTACTGGCACTCCCTTCATCCACTTTATATGGGCCCATGTGTGGGTTAACTAACACTGCTTAATACAACAGTACTATTTCTAAAATGCAACAGTACAACAACATATCAAAGAAAATCACACAGACGCACTCCAAGAATTATACCTTTATTAAAGATTTATTACACCTTTATTTATTGGGTTAAAACACTTTTTTGAAGGCTCTCTCATTTATTTTATATAACAGTACATGCAGAATAATTACTAACCTGCCTGGTGACTCAGCCTTTGCAGCCTATCTTCATGGACTTGCTTATTCATAGCCCTGACACCTGCAGCTGTGAAGTAAATGCAGTGATAATGAGACATACCTACCCATAGTATAGACAAGAATAGCAATTCTTAAATACCTAATACAATGGCTACTTAGTACTGGGGCATTTGCCATCCCACAGGCCTCCTGGATCCAATGGTCCAGTTGATCCTCCTTGTGTCACTTCAGGTCAGAGTAATGGTACCTGACCTGTTCACCAGTCTGAGGAATGCCAGTGGCACTGGTGAGATCACGAGCTAGACAGTTCCAGGCCTCCGTTTTGTATTGGGTGCCCTGGTACTGGCCCCACAGGAGTCTTTCCTCGTGATTGTGGACAAGGAGCCAAACCATTACTTTGGTCTCCTCAATACCTCAACATTGCACTCGAAATCAAGCGCCTTCTCCAAACCCGGCCATGCTGACTGCAGAAGGGAGCTACAACCAGTTATGGCAAGTATTCCCACCTGTGGAGCTTAAATATGCTTCATTTCCTGCACTTATTTGTAATTGGCCTGTTTGGAAAAAACTCAGCTGTAGGCACACCTGCTTAGCTGATGTCAGCAATGTTTGATATTCCTTTGATAGATATGTGTCTGTTGAACGTGTATGGTTATGAAATGCTGTCATGGCTTAGTGGTTATGTATTGTGACTATAGTGCACAGCATCCCGAGTTCGAGCCCTATCACTGTCTTTTGTTTTCCTACTGGCCAGAACTCAATGGTTAAGGTACAGTGAAGGAGGTGTGGTCATGTTTAGCCGACTTTGCTCAACTTTGCCTGATGTTGTTCAGCATTTTTCGACATTGCCTGACGTTGCCCACCGTTGCGCTGGTTAGCACGGTGCGCAGCTATGCGCAAACATGTTCTGTTTGCGCTAGTTTGCACAATGTGCAGCTCCACACAAAGTCATTGCGCTAGTTAATGCAGTGGTCAGATACGAGCAATTAAATATAAATATGCTCAATACTGGTAAAATGTACTTAGCAGTGCTTTACATTGCTTAAAATAATTTACGCATGCATCAGTATGCATAACCATTTCACCTTTATATATATATATATATATATATATATATATATATATATATATATATATATATATATATATATATATATAAAATTCGTTCACTACTTGTTGCGTCTTTTGGCTTTTCCCAGTTAGGGGTCGCCACAATGGAACTCCAGTCTACTAATGACTGGCAGTTGATTTTTACATACCGAGTTGCCAGCTCTGACGTACATCCATCAACGAAGGTACACCCATTCACACATGTCTCCACACAGACGACGCTCTAGCTGAGAATCAAACAGGACAACGTCTTACTGTGAGGTGACAATGCTACCGCAGCACCATGTTCACTACTACATATAACATTTATTTTTGTATACACATTTCCAACAGAAAATGAAAAGTGTAGTTGTGGGACTCGAACCAGGAATGCCTCCTCTTTGTGCGAAGGCTCGAACCACTATGCTATTACTATTTTGCTTAATTTGCATATATTTTGCTTATTATCCTCTTCGGTGTCTAAACTGCTAACTGTAGCTAAGCAATGGGCAAACCCGCGCAAACACGAGCAAATACAGGCAACTATATCGGAAATGAAAAAAAAAATATTTCTTTTACTTTTTATATTTGCACGGGGTTTACTATATGGGGGAGTTTAGTGTTAAAATGTACACATGTGAGCGGACTCGCTCATGTAACTAGACATTTCCCATGTTTCAAACTTGCAGGGGCATGGATTTTTGGACTGATCGGCAGTCCAACACGCCCCCTACACTTGTCCACACTCCATGTTAGTTTTAGAGTTGAGGCAGCGCGCCCTCATTAATATGCATTGCACACTGCCGTCTTGCTCTTAGACTGGTTCTTCCGTGTAAGACTAATTTAGTCTTACACGGAAGATTAGTGAATCCTAGGGATAGACTTCTATTGCTAGAAGCACAGTGAATAAAGCATTACTCTTGAAGAGCTACACCTCTGTGCATATAGCTTCCGTGAGCTCAGGTACAAAATAGATTAACAGATATATGTTATCTTGTGAAACATCAATGAAATTATTTAATTATAAAGAAACTTTAAATACAGTAATATATGCTGTATTCAAATATGGTGTCCACATCTGAAAAGCCAGTCAGTTTTGTTAAGTCATATGCTTCTCCAAGAAAGACAAACTTGCTTTCATATGTAACTAAAAATCCAGTGATGTAAAGATGTTGCATATATGACATAATACATGAAATATTACTTATATACCAATATGCATTTACAGATATAAGGTCTGGCTTGACTAATTTAATTAGTATGTATCAGTCAGTTTATTAGATGCTCAATTCAGGACTGCCTGTTGATATGGTCTACTTTTACCTGGCTAAAGCCTTGGATACAATACCCCATGAGGATATCTTGAGAATAATAAATAAAATGAATATAAATGGCTGAATAGCTAGATGATTCATAAATTGTTTGCAGAAAAGTAAATGTAGAGTTAAAATAAGAGACATTATTTCTAAATCTAGAAACATAGAACATGGCATTTCTCACATATCTGTGCTGGACCCTATTATATTCTTGTCTGACTTTTCATACTTAAATAATATATGAGTAAACAATTTGCAGATGACTCAAAGTTTGGGCTGATAGTGATGGATTTGAAAGCTCACTACACTGTGCAGGGATTTCTGGACACTGAGTACATGGTCTAGGATGAAAAATATGGCATTTAGTGTTAAAAAAATATATAAAGTGATGCATTTTTGGGGGATAAAATTCCTTGGTACCTTTGCTTGTTAAATAATGATTATTATGAGATATGGATAGTATAATGAGCCTCGTGAGTGATGTTTAACAAATGCTAGACATTTCATACATACTCACTTATGGTTATAAGAAAATGTGACTATATTATTAGGGATTTATTTTGATCAGTAATTAGTAGGGATGAGGGTGCGTTGATACTTCTTTACAAGTCAGGGATAATGTCTTATATCAAATATTCTGCATTGCTCTGTTTGTATAACATAACTCAAATGAAAAATCTTGAAAGAATTCTTTGGTTTTGTGATGCCTCTGCACTGACCCAGTAATCAAGGACCCTCACTCCTCACCACTGGCAACAGTGAGGAATTTACACAACGGCAGGATGACAAGTACACACACACACAGTAAAATACAATTTCCCTTAAGAGCACACAGAGAACACAGTCAGTCTGGGGCTGGTTTCTCCCTCTTTCTCCAGATCCCCAATAAGATATCCCACAAGCACAGCTATAGGGTTAAGATCTCAGCTGAGTGGCCAAGCTAAGACCTCCAGTACCCCCTCTGTCCAACCAATGCTTCATATCCCTGTCCAAGTAGCTGACACACACATGATTTGAAATTTGATTGATATACAAACACACACACACACACACACACACACACACACACCTGGGAAAGGCTGGTACAGGTTTACTAGCTATGAACCCTTCTGCCCAGACAATAAGGTAGCACCAGCTACCACCAGCCACCCTTACTTATCAGCTACTATAAGGCCCTTACAAAGGTGTCAGATCCTACTGTGTAATGTTACTATTAATTCAAATGGTAGTTTTGACCAAGACTTGCAAGGCTATTTAGGAGGGGCCTGTACAGTGTCACCAAATACATATGCAAGTACTCTAAGAGCTTAAATATGTCTCACAAATATCAGCCACAAAGATAGGTTTAAATATATTTAATAAATAATAAAAGAACAAGACAATACTTAGAAAACAAACACAGTTACTTCAGAGTTCAAAATCACAGGAAATATTTTAAAACAACATTATAGGACATTCTCAAATAAATACAGAAAACATCTAAACTAATCTTTACTATATTCCTTTCTGTATCTAAGAAAAATACTATGCCTTAAGTCTTACTTACAGACACACAGGCAGAAGTGCTGAGTGGATGTTTCTAGGTCCAAGACAATTTACAAAATGCACTCTCTCTCTGAGAGAGTTCTTAAGTTAATATCAAATATTACTGCTGGGTTAGCTTGGATGACATCACTTTGTATCACCTGACTTTAGTTCTCAAGCTACCCCATTGTCAGAAAGTACAAGCATTTTTAGCATCTTTCTCTCTGAAAAATACATATCTTTCAGAACTGTGCAGCTGCTATGAAGTCATAAAGCAATCAAACACTTTACATTTTAAACCTAGTAATTACTTTTCTTTCCAGACAATAGAAAAACATCTAGCTCTAGACAGTGTGTCTTCTTGCTGCATTGAAAGTAACGTTTATAGCACATCATAAAGCACTTAATTTTAACTTATTTTCTTGCAGTTTTGTAAGCTAATCATCAATGTTCCAGCAGGGTATGCTGTGGTTACATTCGTGAAGCTCAGTACATAACATACAGTTCTGTATAAATCATATAAATATTCACAAATGACATAGTACAGTTCTATGTAAATCATATCAGTATTCACAAATGACACAGACTTATTTACAGCATTCCAGATAGCTGGGCTGGCAGTGTCACAGGTTTTATAAAAGATAGCAACTTAAATTGAAGTCTAGTTACAGACAAAGCCTGTAGAAATTGTCCTTGTACACTATTAATTGCAGGTCAGTGAGAGGTGCTAATATTGACACATAAATGTATGAATACCAATAGGTTTGCAGATGATTTAGGTGATGAAATTGAGGGGTATATATATATATATATATATATATATATATATATATATATATATATATATATATATTGGAAACTATGAGCAAACTGTTATTTATCGAGATACTTCAGTTTAAAACTAACCAACCAGCAAGTGATAACTTTCAATAGTAGATCAGGATTATGGTAGAATACTTTATGTCTCTGATTTAGAAGACTGGACAAAGTACAGTTGTGAGCATAAACGTATTATAACAGTAGGTGTTCGAATGATCACTGCTGCAGTAGCCTAAGCTATATTGGTTATATTCTGCGTAGGATATGACAGCCATCCAGCTTTCAAAGCTTCAGGGCACTTTCCACATGCCCAAACCAGTACTCAGCTGAAGCTGAGCTGGCTCCAAGTCCTTCAAAGCTTTCATGCCAACTGAGAGAGGCAGGCTGAGCCTTGAGAAGACATTGTAAGGAATATCAAAAGCAAATATCTACCCCATGACATAAAAAAATACCAAAACGTGGGGGTGGTAGGAGGGAATTGCTACTGCAGGAGTGTTCCTTAAAACATTTGCTGTTAAGGTAGGTTTACCTACACAACTGTACTTGGTTCATCTTATTGACCACTGCAGTAGCCTAGACTATGTTGTTAGATTACCATAGATTAGAAGAACTGGCAGGTGGAAGCGGAAGGATTCAAGATTCCCTGGAAAATTATACTAGCAAAAACTGACCTAGACCTGGAGAAGGCATCTAGCTTGCAGTGCTTTGCAAAAGTATGTACCCAGATGCTGCTTTTTGAATACTCTTAGAGTCTAATTCTTTCCAAAAAGTGATAGATGAAGCCAAAGCCCTGGTAGATCATGCCTTGACCCAGCCTAGAATAGTTGTGTTGTGGTCTAAATAACAAAAGGTAATAGCTAGAGATAACCACTTAGAAATAGTCTACTTTGACACAGGTTGCTCTTTTTTCTTACATTTGTAAGAAATGAACAACTGATCAGAAGTTCTTGCCTTCTGTCAATATAATACCTGAGCTGTCTGCATGCATCTAAGGTATAAAGTAAGCTTTCTCCTTCAGTTTTGGATTCAGGAAAAACATAGGGAGATGGATAGTTTGGCTTAAAGTATACTCAGGCACCACTTTAGGCAGAGAAGGAAGATTACTTCTCTAAGACAATCTCTATGGAAAATAAGATATGGCTGACCCACTAAAAGAGCCTGAAATTCAGATAATGTCTTCTTGCAGAGGTCAGAGCAATAAGCAAAACTGTCTTCCTTGATAAGAACCTCAAGTCAGCCAGATGAGCAAATTCAAATGGAGGAAATGTTAGCTTCTCTAAAATAAAATTCAGATCCCAAGGAGGATCCATCAGTTTTCTTGGAGGACTTTTATGCAATACGGCTTTCAAAAACATTTTGACCTGGCCAAGGATGAACACAGGATAGCAGCAGATTTCTTCAGCTCCACCAATTTCATTACACTGACAGGAATTAATTACTTAAAAAATTAATTTTTGAAGTAATTTTCTTTCTAAATATATTTGTTTTATATAGTTCTTGAACTATATCTAAAAAAGAAAGGACATTTTAACAATATTCCTGTCAGAAATCACATTGGAAATTTTCCTGTCAGTTTATCAGTCTGAAATGAGTTCCAGTAAGACAAATTCTCAGGACTCCAGCATCAAGAAAGAACTTCAGTCTCTGATAACTATAATCCAGCAACTTACTGCTAAGATGGATAAAATGGATACTAAAATTGATACCTTCATAGAAAAAACTACAAAACAAATAGACTTGTTACACATAGACCCGCAACAACAGAAGATCCAGATGACAGGCATAGAAGAAGCTGTGAATGACATGGAAAATAGAATCCAAGAAGAGGAAATCAACATTGAGTTTCTTCTGAAACAAAATACACACTTACAAGCAAAGCTGGATGACTTGGAAAATAGATCTAGGTGCAATAACATTAGGATTTTTGGACTGCCAGAAAATATTGAAGGTGACAATATTACTTCTTTTTTAACAACATGGCTCCCTAAAACTTTAGACTTACCAGAAGCATTCTCTTTTGGTATCGAAAGAGCACATAGATCTATAGCTAATACTAACTCTAACAAAAACTATCCTAGATCAGTTATAGTTAGATTTCTATCATCTTTTGATAAAGAGATGGTTCTTAAATCTGCTTGGGCTAAAGCTCCTGTTAAGTTTAATGAGACAACTGTGCGTTTTGACAATGACTATTCTCCCTTGGTAATAGCTAAAAGAAAAGTTTTTCTGCCACTAATAAGGGAGCTTAAAAAAGCACAGTTTAAAACATACCTTCTGTTTACTGCCAAGCTAAAAATCTTCCTTCCTGATGGTCCTAAAATTTTTGATGACTTAGACTCTGCTTTACTGTTTATCAAAAAAAAATAAGATTTTGGATAAAATAGAGGAAATGGAATGGGCTAGTCCTTTATTAAAGAGACTGGCAACTGAAACTTCGTGGAAGACTTCTGAGAGGAAGAAGAGACTAAAGAACAAATGATTTGTTCTATGTTTTTTTCTTTTCTTTCTCCCATCATTTTACTTCATTATTAATCTTTTTAAATATAGTTCCTGCATTTCCAGAAAGCCACAAATGTTCTGAAAAAGATTTAATCAAAGTTATTCTCTGTGTGCAAAGAAATGTTTTGTTTCATAACCAGTCAAAATATCTGAGGAACTAATAACAAACTATTATTCAATTTGTTTCTCTTTCTGAAAAAGAGAAGTAAGGTCAGTAATTAGATACATTTTTTTTCCTATTTTTTCTCCTTTCCTTCTTTTCTTTGTTTAAACAATGACATTCTGTTTAGGTTATGTAGTGGGTAAAGGGTGGGGGAGGGCAGGGAGAGAAGAGTAATGAAAATATGATAAATAGTATAATAACATATTTATTCCTTGTAAAAAGTTTATATGTTCTTCAGATGCTATTTCTAATTATACTTTCTTGATTATACTGCTTATGCTTGTTTGTAAATAATATGTCATGCTTTAACTAATAATAATTAGAACTAAATAATAGTAAATAATGTGTTTTATTTTTAACTCTATTAATATAAACAGTAAGTAATATTCCATTGTATATATAGAAATGCTTTTGATCATATAGACACAGTAAATAATGAGATTTGCATAGAATTGAGTTGGGACAGTGATATTGAGTTTTATTACCTAATAATAACTTTGGGCTTGATTTCACTTGCATAGAGGCTGTGGTAACCTGTGGGGTACATCGTGAAGGTTTTGTCATGTTTAGATGCATTAACACTGCTAAATGAATGTTTGTCACTAGTTTTTAACAAGTTTCCCGCCAAAATGTTAAGGGAAACAATCTGGGATGTGGGCTACTTCATGAACAGTGTCCTCATGCTGTTTCAAAAGCTTCAGCTCTCAGAATTCTCACAGAGAAGCTGAAAGCAGTTAACCTGACCTTTGACCCAAATATCACACTGACACATCACAGATTCAGGAAGAACACTCTACCAGGAAGTAGAACTGATGCAACTGTGACTATGTGAAGGAAAATGAACTCTTTGACATTTAAATGTGAGTTATTTTATATAATTACTTAAATATCTATGTTATAATTCATAAAATACGTCAATTATAATGATTTTAAATGATGCAGTTTCTTGTAGTAAGTAAATGTCTTATTTTAGAAGGCATAGAAAATGAAAATTTATTCAAGTGTTTTTGAAAATCTACCTGACTGCAGCATACTAATCTGTGTTCAAAACTTATGTTCCAAACATATACATTACTATAACTCATTTAATTCATCTGATTGACAAGCATAAATAACTTTATAACTCTATTCTGGAAGAAATTGTCTTGTGATATATTTTAAAGCAGTAGTATAGACATACAAAATGCAGATGTTTTTTTTTTTTTTTTTACAATAATGCAAGTGTTTCTGAGAATTTGCATAACTATGCAGTATGATTTATAACAACTTCTATAAATGTAATATTTTATTCTATTGACAATAATGAGTATGAGTAAAATGCTCATATACAAGCAATTCAAGGTTTTTTTTTCTGGAAGCTGTTAACTGCATTTACATGACAGAAAATAGATGCATCTTAATATATGTAATGTCTGAACCATATTAGCCAAAGTTTTTCATTTAAATGAATGTTAGAACTTATTTTTACATACTTTCTCTCTCTTTCTTTCACATCTTTTATTTCTCTCTCCCCTCTTGGTTCCTAATATCAAGTTTATTTGAATGTTATTTGAATACAAGTGTATTATATTACATAGATGTATATAGTAGTATGAATAGTTTTTTTAAAAAAAAAGTTTATTTTAGTTTATATGATGCTGTTTTATCAAATGTGTAGTCTTGTCTTGCTAGATAATTGAATTGAAAGCTGTTAAGTTAAGTTAAATATAACCAGTATTAAATTGATAAGGTGGTAGCTGAGGTACTGCTGCTTAGGGTAGGGGGTTAACTTGAGTGGTAAATACTACTCTAAGTTGGAGTTTTTAACTCCAGGCTGGATGCAAGGTTTAATCCTTACATTATTTTCACTTGTTCATTGTTATATGTATATAGTTTTGACATCCACAATATATTTTGTACACTCATTGTCACTACAAACAAAATTGAATCCTATACAAAATCCCATAAGAGATTCAATAAATACAGCTATATTTAAAGGTACACCTAAAGGAGGAGATGTAACATTACTTATGTTGTTATTTGTTATTTTGATCATAAGATTCTTAAGTTTTAAAAATGCCAAATGACATTTTTAAAAGGAATTTCTTTAAACATTAATGGATTGAATAATCTGTGTAAAAGGGCAAGCCTAATAAGATACATTAATTTACATAAGGCCAACTTAGTCTTCCTGCAAGAAACACATCTCTTGAAAAAAGATATTGATAAACTAGCCACAAACAAATATACAGTATTTGGTTAGTTCAGAGCACACTCAGAAAAAAAAGAGGAGTGGCTATTTTATGGAATGAAAGTATGCCTATTCCTAAAACCATTAAGTCTTATCAGGATGACAAAGGAATGTTTTGTATGGTTACAATACAAATTAATGGGAAGACTTACACTTTAATTAATGTATTTTGGATACCTGGAATTGGTATTAATACAGTAAAACATCATCTTGATAAGATTATATCATTCTCTATAGGAGATATTATTTTAGCTGGTGACTTTAATTGTATACTACATGAAAGTGATACTACCACTATAGGAAAAAATAGAATTACATCTAATGCAAAACATTTAAATGATTTTGCTAATTCTTATCATTTAAATGATATTAATAATCAGATAGATTCAAAATCATTACCATACACCTTTTTTTCTAACAGATACAAAACTTATTCAAAAATAGATAGGGTCTTTATTTCTAACCAGATGGTAACAGATTTAATTAATTCCAAAATTATTTCATGTCCTATATCTGATCATAATTCAATTGTTTTTGAATTCATGATAAAAATACTCATAATGTTCAGATCAAAAGGATACCAGCATACTTAACTCAACTAAAAGACTATAAAGAATATATACTTTCAGAAGTACAACATTTTCTAGACATAAATAATACTCCTGAAGCCTCCATTGTCTATGTTTGGGATGCCTTAAAATCATATCTATATGGACAAAGTATAAGATGGTATAATAATAAAAGGAAATCTTGGGATAAGGAATTGTTAGATATTCAAAGTAAATTAGACTCGTATAAACATAATAATAAAGAAAATATTATGGATAAGAAAGTCATTGAAGAAATAAACAAACTAAATGACAAATACAAAGAAATTGTAACTCATAAAGTTAAAATAACTCTAGAGAAATACAAGTTTTTGTCTTACTCAATAAGCCCCAAATACTTACATAGACTTAAAAATAAAACAAAAAGGTTGAATAAACAAAACCATATCAAAGAAATCTTTTCTCTAAGGAAAAAGAAAATGTTTCTAGTCTACCAGAAATATTAGATGAATTTAGAAATCACTTTCACAATATTAACAATAATAACATTAACATGGAACCTAAAGATAAAATAAAGGAGTTTATAACCACAAACATGAATAAAAAGCTTAATAAACAACAAATTAAACTATTGGACAAAAGTATTTCACATACAGAGGTTATTACACAAATAAATAAGCTTAAACCAAACAAAGCACCAGGTAATGATGGTATTATACCAGAGATATATAAAATCCTTTCTAAAAGTACATATTCATTAATACATAAGGTTTTTATTTTGGCCCAAACTGAGTTAATAACCCCCCCCCCATCTTGGCAATATACATTTATTTCACCAATTTTAAAACCTAATAAAGATCCAACTAGATGTACTTCATATCGGCCCATCTCATTACTTAATGTTGATTATAAAATGTTTATGAGTATTTTTGCTGATAGATTGAAGACAATCATTCCCTGCATTATAGATATAGATCAGACAGGCTTCATTGTAAATAGAAATACTTTTGATAATATAAGAAGAACTTTAACATTAATTGATTTAGAAAATAGGAAAAAGAAAGATTTAACACTTATTAGTCTTGATATAAGTTCAGCATTTGATTCAGTAAGTTGGGACTATCTGTTTACCTTACTGAAGTGCACAAACTTCTCAGATGCATTTGTAAATCTAATTGAGCATTTATATAAAGGAACGTTGGCTTATATTAAGGTAGGAACATATGTTTCACAAAAAATACCCATTCTTAAAGGTACAAAACAAGGATGTCCACTTTCTCCACTATTATTCACTTTAGTAATGGAGCCTTGGGCTAATTTGATCAGAAACAGTACTGACATAGAGGGTTTTGAAATAGATGAAAATACAACATCCAAAATTCAACTGTTTGCAGATGATGTTCTAATTACATCAGCAGGATCTAATTCTTCTATGCAGTCTCTATTTGATAAAATGATGAATTTTAAAAGTATTTCTGGTTTAATATTCAATGAAGATAAAACTAAAATACTACCTATATATACACGAAAAAATATTCTCATTAGTAATTTTACTAAATATGTACCCAATTCAGGTCAGATAACTTATTTAGGTATAATACTATCTAAAGATATTAAATCTATTATATATAATAATTATAATACCTGTTTTCATAATATACAAAATCTTTTTAATACCTGGAATAATATGTTTTTTTACTATGGAGGAGAGACTTACAATTATTAAAATGATAATATTCCCCAAGATTTTATACTTAATACAATCAATAATACTTCCACCTACAAAAATAATTATCAAGAAACTGAATACACTAATGTTAAATTTCCTATGGGCACCTAATAGACCTAGGATTGCATTAAAGAAACATACTAATAGCTGGTCTCAAGGGGGTATTTCTTTTCCAGACTTTAATTTATATACTATTTCTTCTATTGTAAAAGTTATTACTTTATTAATAGATCAGTCATATGTTGCAAAATGGAAAGATTATTGGGAACTAATTAGTATGCACTTCATGAAAATCTCCTTAACACATAAAAATATGATTGTAAATAACTCCATGTTATGGTTACTAAAGGAATTTTGTACTTCACCTATTACACCTAAACATATGGTTTGTTACCCATTAAATATTATTATTAGCTATCGTAACTTTATATTCATGCACCCTAAGTATAGGGAATGGAATTTTATTATATTCCCTATAATGTATACTCAGGGTATGCTTTTGTTATCTACTTCTGAAGGAACTCATTTAGCTATAGATAATGATCTAAAGTACTGGTATCAGTTGATATCTGATAATAAAGTTAAAAATCTAGATTTCTTAAAACAAGAATTTGATCTAAGAGAAACTTTCTGGTTAGAGGTTCAGACCTTTAGACAACATCTCATTGATAGAATAGACCTAATGTCTATAACAGTTAAAGAATCTATTCCAACACTCATTGATTACTTGATATTAAATTTACAACATAAAGTTTCTGATAAAGGTAAACTTTCATACATACATAAAATTATCAGACAAGAAACTTTTTACAGTGTAGATACATACTGGAATTATTTCACTTCTATTAATGGGGACCCACCAAATCAACAAGATAAACAATATATATTGGAATCTGCCTATAGAACTACGTCTTCCATTGTCTGGAGACTTTATACATGGAAATTTTACATAGATCTTTTATACACCTTTGATGATGAGTAAAATAAATAATAAAGATAATCTATGTAAGAGATGTAATGTAGAAATTAATGCTGACTGGGCTCATATGTTTTATGACTGTATAAAATTGAAAGAATACTGGAAATCAGTTAATTAATTTTTGCAGGCTCTTTTTACAGATAATTTCATTATTTCTAAATCTCTTATATTATTCAATACACCTGTACCTCAAAGTGTTAAAAAGGTTAAGCTTCCCTTGTTATGGTCTATTTTAGCAGTGGCTAGGAAAATAATAACCAGAAATTGGATTTCAGATACACCTCCTTCATTCAATGAATTTAAAAATGTTATGAATATAGTGTGCCATATGGAAATAAACACAATTAGGTCAAGAACAACTAGAAAAACATCGTATTATATTGTATGGGATAATTTACAAAATTTGTTAAAAAAATCCTAATTTCAATAGCATGGTATTTTAGTTTAATTAATTGATCTGATTGTAGTGGATGTCATTGTAAATACTTTAGTTGTTTTGTTGTATGTTATAATCATATCTATTTTTAATTACTTGTATAAAATTGTTATGATATTTCTCTTGTATGTTAAAACAATAAACCTGTTTTAAAAAAAAAAAAAAACATTTTGACCTAAGAATTCCTTGAAAGATGGGGATCCAATGGCAGACATGCTGAAATAGTGACAAATGGTCCTTTATACATGAGTAAGACAGGTCATAGGAAAGTAAAACACAAATATTGTAAAACCAGAGAAACACTAGCCCTGAATAGGTACTGATTATGTTGCTGGCACCAATTATAAAACCTTTCCCATTTGCATACGCCTCCATTAGTACCTGCTGCACATCCTCAGTATATAGGTGCTTAAACATTATTAAGATCCTATCATCCAGGGAGTTAGCTGAAGTTGTTTGGGGTCTAGATATATCAAACACCTAGTTCTTGTGTGAGTAGATCTAGTCTGTCAGGAAGCTTCTTGTAATTATTCCTGGTGAATTCCAAAAAAACAGAGAACCACTGATGCCTGGGCCAGAAGGGAGTCACTACAGTGGTCTTGAGGGAATTCCTTCTGAATCTTCAAAGGTACCCTTGATATCAGTGAAAATGGAGAAGAAGCGTACTGGAACATTCCTGTCCATTGAAATGAAAAGGCATCTGTCTTTCAGGCCTCCTTTCATTGAGGCAAGGAGAAGAATTTTGCCAGTGCATTGTTTATAGAGGAGGCGAAAAGGTCAATTTGAGGAACTCACTACAGATGGATCAAATCTTGGATGATCCTCTAATCTGGTTTCCATTCATGAGAGTCTACCTTTATCCTGTTCAGCCTGTGTGCTACATGATTTTGCTCTGACAGAATGTAGAATGCCTGTAAAATGAGAGGTGGTCCTGGGGAACAGATGCAGTTCAGAATTGAGTGCCTTGATAAGGATAAGCATTTCTTTTCTCCTAGACACTTTTCACTTTTATTCCCCTTGATACTATTCCCCAAGCAAAATCTGAGGCATCTGTGGTGACTGACTGTTTTGGAGGAAGAGGGTACATGGGGAGACCTGGATTCAGGAATGCTCTTTATATTGAGGCATATAGCAGACACCCTAAGAACACAATCCTGTGTCCCAACAGGTCAAAACAGGTCAGGTAATACACCCCTAAGAGTACACCCAGTGATCAAGGATCTGGGTACACATGTAGGCAGCAGCCTTAACTTCGATCACCATGTGGCCACAGTGGTGAGGAAGTCCTTTTATGTTGTACAACTTGTTGCACAACTTATAAGTAAGGGCATGGCATCTAGTTTCAAGGAGGTCATTATCCCATTCTACTCCACCCTTATTAGACCTATCATAGAGTACAATGCTCCCTTTGGTATGTACCTGACCAGGCATATGCAACAACTAGAACAACCTCAAAGGTCTCTTAGCAAACCTTCCTTATGAAGAGTATCTTAAAGTTCTTTCCCTCTACTCTATCTCCTATAGATTGATGGGGGGGGGGGGGTGATCTATGTCTGGCTTACAAGGCATCCACAAACCCCACACATAAATCTCTTATATATTCGTAAGTCAAAGAACACCAGAAGTACAAGGTCTAGGGACCTGAATTATGTCTGTGACCTAAACAGAACATGCTGGAGAGACAGATATGTGTCCCAGAGATTGCTCCTCTCTGGAACAGGCATTCCCTCCATGTGAAGCTGAGTTTTTCTATTACTCAGTTTAAGCACAACCAAAACAAGTGGATGGGGAATAGGTCATTTAAACTGGGCCTGGCACCCATGTCACTTACTGACAGTGCTAACTTATAATTGCCTGGCCTGCAATGTCCTGTTTGGTTTCAGGACATCATTATTCTTTTAGGAAAACTTGGCTAGGCTTAGAAAGGCTCCCCAAGTCTTTGGCCTAGTAACAGTCTATGAATCTATGAATCTGTTAATCTGTGTGATGGAGTCAAAAAACAACTTTTGACTCTCTCTTGGAATCACAGCCTGCATAGGAGATCTCTCATGCAAGTGAGAGATTTCTAACAATTTGAAAGACTCTGCAAAGACAAGCAAGCCATCTAAATATGAAAAATATGGATACCCTGCAGCCTGCAATGGGCCATAACAGGAATGAGACACTTTTTGAACATTCTTGGAGCAGTAGATAGCCCAAAGGGTAAGGCAAGAGAATTTAATAATGAGATCCAGACACAAAAAACATTAAGAAACTTCTGAATTTTGAATGAATAGGAATGTGATGATAAGCATCTTTTTAACTCTAAGCATCTTAAATTGTTCAAATGAGGTAGAAGAGGTAAAAGGGTATGAACTGAAAGCATTTTGAGATTGGGTAGTGCCACATGCTGGTTTAGGAAAGATATGTCCAGAACTGCTCTCAAGGCATTTTCTTTCTTTGACATCAGAAACATTCTTGAATAAAAACCTCTTCCCAACAGGGAAGAAGGAAGTGCTTTTATTACTCCCTGAGACAGCATGTGTCATAGGACAAGAGGAAACCGAGGGGTTTTGGTCTGGTGGATATGGATCAATCTCAGAACTCATTTGCCTCAAAACATCTGCTGCCAACGAGAGAGAGAAATGGAAGTTCAGACTTTCTGGAAGGGATAAGGGACTGCCAGGGTGTGTGTGTGTGTGTGTGTGTGTGTGTGTGTGTGTGTGTGTGTGTGTGTGTGTGTGTGTGTGTGTGTGGTGGGAGGAGCAAGGTCCCTTGTATAGCCATTTTGTCTTATTTGACTGTTCTTTATTTTGGGTTATTCCTGCTGTATTTCTTTTTAGAACCTGCTTCCCAATCTTTTTTTAAATGACTGCTTACCAGCATTTGTTTCTTTAGAATTGGATGAAGGAGCAGAAAATCTCTTAGAAAATTTGATGAAGGAAAGTGAATAATCTGAAATATTTCCTGCATCAGCTTATTCCTTTCATCACATTTTCGATAACCTCTGCACCAGAGGTTCCAAAAGCTAAATTTCTGTCCAAAGGGGAATTTAAAATATAATTTTAGCACCTTCAGGGAGGTTCTGAGAATGCAGACAGGCAAACATCCTCAGTACAGTAACACTGGCAACAGCCCTGGATGCAGAATCTACAGATTCATAAGCACAATTTAAGCAATGAGTATTTACCTGAGAATTTGAAGAAAGTTTACCACATAAAGCAAATTTTTCCTCATGGAAGGTAACCGCAGATTAAATATAGGTCATACTGATACAAATTATTCAAATGGATGATCCTGACAAATCAAAATTCCAAAAAATTAAAGTTGTAGATGCATGCAGTTTTTCCCCAAGCGTAGCAATTGTTTTACCATCTTTGACAGAAAGGTAAGGATTACAATTACCAAGACATTGGGCAGCAGATGGATTAGTTATAGCTATAGTTGCTGGGTCAGGTTAGGGATGCGTGTTTAAAAATGTGAAATACTGAGGAACTTTGTACATCCTATCTGATTGTTTTTAGGTGTAGCAGACTGGCTGTAAGGCAAACCTCATGGTGTGAAAAACACATCCTGCAATGCTGACCACAGTGGGGAATGCAAGGAAGTTCTTAGAATTCCACTTGTAACAGTTCATAGTATTTTATGTGAGACTGAGAAACCTCAATGTTGTCTCGCTGAAAACACTGGCACATTCTGTAAACAGTCTCAGAGAAAGAGATTCACTGACAGGGAGATTCAAATAACAGTTTGAATCAGAAAGCTGAGAAGAACATTTATCTGTCCTATCTCCTTCCTTACAAGATTCAATTTCTTGAATCACCTCAGGAAAAGAAGAATCCCTTTTTATTTTTACCAGAAACTACTTGATAAGAAAGGTTAATAACCTGTTCAAGACCTTTAGATAGACTTAACAAACTGCTCCTGTCCAGTGAAACTGGCACAAGAGAACATACTTGCTTAGTTTTCTATTTCTTTTTGACAGGACAGTTGGTGCAAACAAGATTAATAATAACAGCAACAACTTCCCCAGGGATGAACACAATATTCTGGCTAAACAGGGGCACCTTTCTTGCACCTTCTCTCAAAACTGACAGGAGTGGCTCTCCACTGCCCACTGGGGAGACTCCTAAAGCCAATGAGGATGTGACTAAGCCTGGTCCATAATGGCAGTATGTACAACACCAGAGGGATTCAGGGAAAAAGATGAGTGGCAGGAAGAACCAGCTTTGGCCACAGCAGAGTCACCTACATGCGGGTGAGGCAAATTGCTAGCCTGTTGTGGTGGCCATGGCTGGAAGGATAGACTGTGGAACCAGTAGCTTGTTCTATGGTCAAGCCAAAATGGTTATTCTTTTCTGGGAAAAATAAGCAGTCCAAGCCAGGAAATTTTAAATGTAAAATTAACATTTATCAGTAAAAATGCAGTAAAATACTATAATACACTTTACCAGACTCAACATGAAATTAAAACACAGTTTTTCTACAGAAAAAAATGTTTTATAATGTTTAGATTAACTTTAAATTGTTAGAAACAAAAGTGCACTCCCATTTAAAAGTGAAGGAAAGTCACTTGACAGTCAATAAAATACATATCCCTAGCTTAAAATATACTTTCTTAAAGAGGAAAGTAAGCTTAAACATTAAACATAATATGTAGAATGTTTTTCCCCAATTGGACTGATCTGACCAGCAATGTAGCAGCTCAAGCTGACCATTATTCATTGAAAGCCCTCAGAGGATCATTTACTTTGGCAGCAGGAAAGCTCTGAAGTGCTTGGCACACAAACCTTTTATTCAGCTGACAGTTTGGACACATGGAAAGTGTGAAGAAGCTTTGGAATCTGGCTAACTGTTATATCCTATGTAGGATGTAACCCATATAACATACACTAAATATGATGAATTTATTCTGTGCTATTAAAAAGGGTTTGGACTGCTGGCTGGGTGCATGTGATAACTGGTGGAAAACTCTTTGAAGGCTTATAGTAATTTTGAGTTTGGAAATTCTGAATACTGAACATCTAAAAAGTATATCTTGAAGAGATAATGAAAGGATTAGATTAGAAAAGATTAACCCCTGGATTCAGCAAGCCCTGCATGGTGTGCAGGTCTAGTGCAGGAGCCCCAGCAGGCAATATGTCTGCCATGTGATTCAGGAATAAGCTGTAGGGACGTGCATGAGTGCTCCTGCACCAGTCCTGTACGGACTCAGCTCCGGTATGCAAATTACCCCATTTCCAGGTGAAATCCATGCAAATGAGGTGAATTTGTGATCCAGGAAGCTGGCAGCCAGCTGTGCAGGACTAGTGTAACCATGTACATTTCTGCAAACTACAAAACTGAGCCATGACAGCTCCAAATAAAGGGTGGATATTATGTTGAAAGCATGCCAATGGCCAAATATATGACCATTGGCATGGAAAACAGTGACAAAAAAAATTTACTTTTATTTTTTTTTAGCCAGTCTCGACTGTTTAAATGTAGGGCAGTGGTGAGCAAATGAGATCGGGCAAAAAATAAAAAATAAAACCTAAAATAAGCATTCTAACCAAAATCTCTATTTTGCCATTATACTCAATGGCAGGAAGAACACAACATGGCCACCAGTGAATAGTGGTTGCTAAGGGGGGGGGGGGGGCTCCGTGTGGGACCTGTAACTATGCATCAGCAGGCAATCCAATGCAAATGAGGGGAATGATACTAAATCCCAGATTTTCCCTAAATGCTAGTCAGCACCCAACAGTGTAAGACCAGGAATAGCTTGGTGCAAGCCTAGGTGTTAGATGACATCATAGGGTTGTGTGCCAGGCATACTGTAAGCATATTGGAGGCCTATGGCTCGGGTTTGCTGTTAGCTTAGCAGAGCTAAGCAAGGGGATGTGTCTGAGACGGCCTAGCACTCTTTATATTGCCTAAGCAGGTGTGCGCACCGCACACCGGGTTTTAAAAGGAAAAAAAAAGTAAACCAAGAAATAGCAGCTCTGTGCACCTCTGAGCACTATGTTTGTACAGTACCCCCTGTGGCTTAAACAGGAAGGCAATGGGAAGGAAAAACAGCAGTAGGAAAGTAATCTAGGAGAACTAGCATAGCTGGCAGGTGAAATGTATCAGAATCAGCCAATTACACAGGCAGCAGACCAGCCCAGCCCAGCCCAGAACACAACTATAAACAATGCAAACACCTTTCCCTCTGTTTTCTCCCACATACTCTACACCATCGGTGTATACAAGCGGGGGAATTTTAACAATCAAAAACAACAAAATGTTATGGGTTGCAATAGCTATCATACATCAACATGTGGAAGAGGCTGAGGGTGGTGAGGATGAGAATGCTGTTAACCAACCCACAGTGAGGAGACGGAGAGGAGTGTACAGACCCAGGGTATCCTACCTGGGGCTACACAAGCTGGAGATAGAGGAGCACTAGAGGGTGGACAGGGACCTCCTACTGAAATTTGTTGAGCTGTGCCAGCCACGTCTGACACACAGAACTAACAGAGGGGAACCCATTCCAGTGGATACCAAGGTATGTGTAGGCCTAAGAATACTAGCTGCAGGTACCTTCCAAAGGCCAGCTGGGGATATCATGGGGATCTCACAGGCATCAGCATCCAGGGTACTCCACCAGTTCCTGGATGCCATGCCAGCACATGCTGGTGAGCAGGTATATTTCAAAAGGAAAAACCACTTTAATAACAAAACACAGCAGAGCTTTCGGACATAATCCTTCTTCAATACTACAAACTTATAAAATTTCTTTCATCTTATATACAAGCCCAAAGTAGTCATGTGGTTAGCAGCCCAAAAATCACATGACCATAAGTATCACTGAATAAGGCAAAATTAAAACAACACAGATAGCAATAATTCTATAGTACATAACAAAAATAATTTAAAATTCAGCTTGCTAATATGATTAATAACCAAAGTTACACATAAAATTCATATTATAAAATTCATATTATAAAACAATATACATAATTATAAATTCAATCTACTGAGCTTAACCAAAATTGGTTTAAGGCTCAGCATACTGTTCAAGCCAGGAGAACGGTCACTAGCAAACCTTAAAATCCACTCATATTCTTTAATTTCTAAGAAGTTATTTATATCACCGCCTCTTGGGGAGGGGAAAACAATGTCAATAACCCTGAATTTAAAAACATGATCTTGTCCACAATCTAACATGTGCTTATATAAAGCATTTGTTTTGACACATCTTCTAATTTCAGACCTATGCTCTGTAATCCTCTCTTTCAACCTACGAGTGGTTTTGCCTACATAAAAAGATTTGCATAACGCACAGGTAGCCAAATACACTATATGTGTTGTGTGACAAGTTGCTGAAACATAAAATTTAAAAGTTTTCCCTGTTACTGGATGAACAAAAAGGTCACTCCCTGTGTCAAAAATATCTCCACAGCATGAACAATTGTGGCATTTACATGTACCATACTTAGAGGAAAGCGTTTTCACAAAGTTGGTAGAAAAATCCTTATCACATAAGGAATTTTTTAAAGTTCTCATGTTCCTATAGGCAAATAAAGGTCTATAACCCAATAAGGCCTTTAGTTCATTTGAAGCCATCAGTATCAACCAGTTCTTAAATATTATTTGCTTTATGAATGGTGTTGTAAGACTATATGCAGTTACATATCTAATCACGTCCATACGCACATTCGTACTATTCATAGGTAAGGCATCTGACTCCAGTGGGTCAGATAGGAAGGTAGGAGCAAACTTAGTTTTCCTCTCCTGCATCACCTTATCTTTCTCCACAGAGAGTAGGATATTATCATATCCACTGGCAGAAAAATCCGCTAACATCCTTTAATTGTAACTCAAAACAGCAGTCATCAGTGTTAAGCCTACTCAACCTTCCTAACTGGGACCTCACAATACCTTTAAAGATGTGTGGTGCATGCATGCTATGAAAGTGAGTGTATCTACCAGCACACACATCCTTTCTATGTGACTTTGTGTTCATACCTCCATCCTTAAATATAACTTCTACATCCAAAAACACAATTTCAGTTTTGGAACAGCTCATTTTAAACTTTAAAAAGGAAGAAGCTCTATTCAAATAGTCCAAAAACATATTCAATATATCCAAGCTGCCCTTCCAAAGTAAGAAACAATCGTCTACAAAACGTTGGAAAAATCTAATATGTTGTCTATAAGGGTTTAGATCACTCAAAATATGCTTACTTTCCCACTGGTAGAGCACTAGGTTGGCATAGGTGTTGGCTATGGAAGTACCCATAGCCACACCAGTGAGCTGAAGGTAAGTTCGTTAAAGAGGAAAACATTATTCTTTAAAACCACATCTAGAAGGCTACACCACGTTTCTATTTTACCATAATCAGGGTTTGGACATGAAGTCAAAAAAATCTCTCAAAAGGTCAATCCCATCATCATTCGGTATGACCGTGAACAGAGAGACAATGTCCAAAGTTACCAAATAATACTCATTATTAATCATTTGTTCCTTCTCAGTGTCATAGCTTACTCGTAACTTCTGTAAAAAATCAAATGTGTCACGTAAAATTGAATCACAATTATTCAAAAAAGGTTGTAACTGACCATGTAAATAAACTGACAGGGGTTCGGTCACCCAACCTGCTCCTGAGACAATAGGTCTCATAGGTGGATCCATGATTGACTTATGGATCTTAGGTATTCCATATAGGCGTGGTGTCACAGGACAAGGAACTGTTAAATAATTAAATAAATCAAGATCTATCTGACCCTGCAGCTGTAAGTCATAGATGACCATATTAACATACGATATACATTTTTTTACATCCATGCCAGTGATGCGTTTAAAAGCAGTAGTATCCTCCAGCAAACAGGACATAGTATCTAAGTATTTGTCACGTTCCATGAGCACCACTACCCCTCCCTTATCAGCTTGTTTAATTATTATGTCTTTACAGGAGCACAGATCTTTAAATGCTTTAAACTCATCCAGTGTCAAGTTGTACTCATTCCTTTTACTCTTATTACTATTCTCATACAATTGCCTAATTTGTACTTCACACAAATCATGAAAAGCCTTCACTATTGGTACAGCAATAGGTTTATTGGATGCCAGAATGGAAGCAACTAAAAACCGAAAACTTGTTCGTGACATCAATGATTTTGGCAGAGGGAATATCTTCTCTTGGCCCAGGGAGAACGTCCCTATAAATAACAGCAATAGATCCAAAAATGAATACTCGTACGCTCATAAAGTCAAAACAAAAAGTAACTTGGATACTTTGGACGATATTAGCGACGTTAATGCAGTTTCTAATGAACAGAATAAAAGGCATGTAGTACAACCCCTCCCATCTGAATCTGCGAATGGTTTGACCCACGCAACGCCAGCTATAGGGGCAGAGACTTCTAATTCCTGTGTAACACCGAAGCGAGTGATCACAACACCTGGAAATACAAATGATGAGGTGGGGAGGAAATCACAGCAACTAACTTTTAGTTTAGCTTCAAAGCATTTTTCACTGGAGCGACCTGAAACTGTGAAAGAAAAAACGACGACGCAGAGGAATTCCCCAGTTGTACGCTCAGAGGCATCTAATAAAAGGAAGCTCAACAGCCCTTTAGGCACAGCCAAGATGGGCCGAAAATAATTAAAGGTACGTTGAATTTATCAACGTTCCAACTACAAGAAGCCCATATATCAGTACTTTCAAAGGGGCTTAACTTTATTCCTTCAGGTGGAAATGACCTGGTGTCTGCAATAACTGACTTGAAAAAATTTACCAGAATGCTAAACTTAAAGTTGTTGTTTGGTCAATCACCTATAGTAGAAAGAGGCTTTAAGCGCCTCAGTACTTTTATACCTATTGCTGTACCAATAGTGAAGGCTTTTCATGATTTGTGTGAAGTACAAATTAGGCAATTGTATGAGAATAGTAATAAGAGTAAAAGGAATGAGTACAACTTGACACTGGATGAGTTTAAAGCATTTAAAGATCTGTGCTCCTGTAAAGAAATAATAATTAAACAAGCTGATAATGGAGGGGTAGTGGTGCTCATGGAACGTGACAAATACTTAGATACTATGTCCTGTTTGCTGGAGAATACTACTGCTTTTAAACGCATCACTGGCATGGATGTAAAAAAATGTATATCATATGTTAATATGGTCATCTATGACTTACAGCTGCAGGGTCAGATAGATCTTGATTTATTTAATTATTTAACAGTTCCTTGTCCTGTGACACCATGCCTATATGGAATACCTAAGATCCATAAGTCAATCATGGATCCACCTATGAGACCTATTGTCTCAGGAGCAGGTTGGGTGACCGAACCCCTGTCAGTTTATTTACATGGCCAGTTACAACCTTTTTTGAATAATTGTGATTCAGTTTTACATGACACATTTGATTTTTTACAGAAGTTACGAGTAAGCTATGACACTGAGAAGGAACAAATGATTAATAATGAGTATTATTTGGTAACTTTGGACATTGTCTCTCTGTTCACGGTCATACCGAATGATGATGGGATTGACCTTTTGAGAGATTTTTTGACTTCATGTCCAAACCCTGATTATGGTAAAATAGAAACATGGTGTAGCCTTCTAGATGTGGTTTTAAAGAATAATGTTTTCCTCTTTAACGAACTTACGTACCTTCAGCTCACTGGTGTGGCTATGGGTACTTCCATAGCCAACACCTATGCCAACCTAGTGCTCTACCAGTGGGAAAGTAAGCATATTTTGAGTGATCTAAACCCTTATAGACAACATATTAGATTTTTCCAACGTTTTGTAGACGATTGTTTCTTACTTTGGAAGGGCAGCTTGGATATATTGAATATGTTTTTGGACTATTTGAATAGAGCTTCTTCCTTTTTAAAGTTTAAAATGAGCTGTTCCAAGACTGAAATTGTGTTTTTGGATGTAGAAGTTATATTTAAGGATGGAGGTATGAACACAAAGTCACATAGAAAGGATGTGTGTGCTGGTAGATACACTCACTTTCATAGCATGCATGCACCACACATCTTTAAAGATATTGTGAGGTCCCATTTCGGAAGGTTGAGTAGGCTTAACACTGATGACTGCTGTTTTGAGTTACAATTAAAGGATATGTTAGCGGATTTTTCTGCCAGTGGATATGATAATATCCTACTCTCTGTGGAGAAAGATAAGGTGATGCAGGAGAGGAAAACTAAGTTTGCTCCTACCTTCCTATCTGACCCACTGGAGTCAGATGCCTTACCTATGAATAGTACAAATGTGCGTATGGACGTGATTAGATATGTAACTGCATATAGTCTTACAACACCATTCATAAAGAAAATAATATTTAAGAACCGGTTGATACTGATGGCTTCAAATGAACTAAAGGCCTTATTGGGTGATAGACCTTTATTTGCCTATAGGAACATGAGAACTTTAAAAAATTCCTTATGTTATAAGGATTTTTCTACCAACTTTGTGAAAACGCTTTCCTCTAAGTATGGTACATGTAAATGCCACAATTGTTCATGCTGTGGAGATATTTTTGACACAGGGAGTGACCTTTTTGTTCATCCAGTAACAGGGAAAACTTTTAAATTTTATGTTTCAGCAACTTGTCACACAACACATATAGTGTATTTGGCTACCTGTGCGTTATGCAAATCTTTTTATGTAGGCAAAACCACTCGTAGGTTGAAAGAGAGGATTACAGAGCATAAGTCTGAAATTAGAAGATGTGTCGAAACAAATGCTTTATATAAGCACATGTTAGATTGTGGACAAGATCATGTTTTTAAATTCAGGGTTATTGACATTGTTTTTCCCTCCCCAAGAGGTGGTGATATAAATAACTTCTTAGAAATTAAAGAATATGAGTGGATTTTAAGGTTTGCTGGTGACCGTTCTCCTGGCTTGAACAGTATGCTGAGCCTTAAACCAATTTTGGTTAAGCTCAGTAGATTGAATTTATAATTATGTATATTGTTTTATAATATGAATTTTATAATATGAATTTTATGTGTAACTTTGGTTATTAATCATATTAGCAAGCTGAATTTTAAATTATTTTTGTTATGTACTATAGAATTATTGCTATCTGTGTTGTTTTAATTTTGCCTTATTCAGTGATACTTATGGTCATGTGATTTTTGGGCTGCTAACCACATGACTACTTTGGGCCTGTATATAAGATGAAAGAAATTTTATAAGTTTGTAGTATTGAAGAAGGATTATGTCCGAAAGCTCTGCTGTGCTTTGTTATTAAAGTGGTTTTTCCTATTGGATTGTCTGCTTGCAGTACTTTGGCACTTTTGAGCATGTATATTTCCCCAACACCCGTGAGGCATTGGCCAGCAATATGCATCTCTTCCACCATATAGCAGAATACCCTGAGGCAGTGGGTGCTATAGGCTGCACACACATATGCATCAAAGCACCACTCGGTGAGCAGGGTACAATCTACATTAACCGCAATGGCTTCCTCTCCATCAACTGCCAGGTCATGTGCGATGCCCAGGGCATAATAATGAATGTTAGTGCCGGCTGCCCTGGAAGCTATCATGATTCCCACATCTGGCATCTGACACAGCTGTACAGGGATTTGCTAGTGGGGACATCCCTTACAGTCACCTAGTGGGGGATGCTGGTTAGGCACTGGAGCCATGGCTGATGACACCCATCAGAAATGCACAATCACCTGAACAGGAAGTCCATAATGCGGCACTTGCATAGACCAGAATTGTAATAGAACATATGTTTGGGATGCTCAAGTCATGGTTCCGGTGCCTGGACACATCCGATGAAGCCCTGCAGTACTCCCCAGCTACATGTACTCAAATTGTCATAGTATGTGCCATGCTACACAATATGATCCTGCGGAAACAGCTGTAGCAGGAACAGCATGGGGCAGGGCCACACAGCCCCCCATCATTGCCAAAGCCTGCACAGGCACAGAGTGAATCAGGGGAGGAACAACCTGAGCCTGCCTCAGTAGGCAGAAGGAGGCATACTCAGTATGCCCTGGCCTTGGCAAAGAGGCAACTCATAGCACATACACTGACACAGGAGGGACTCAGGGAATGACACATCTATCTGACTCACTCATACAGTAAAAGGGATGCCAAACTTGACACTACCTGTGCTCAACCATGCATAGGAGGTGTACTATGTGCATTCAACATAGGCAGCCCTCCAGCACCATACTCAATACCGGCACTCCTACAAGTTAAGTCACTCTCCTTACCAATTGCCGAATAGAATCGTATGTGTTGTAACTTGTATCTATGGTATGGATGCAAGCATGCAAGGGAATTGGGTGGCTGAATGGGATACCAGCAGATAGTAGACACCTACAGTGGCAGCATGAGATCTGTAACAAATACTGGTGTCACCATAGTAGCCAGTACTACACATGGTGACCAAACCCACTGCAGGAAATGTGCTAGGCCACGTGTGTCCATATGACACACACATGCCAGTCAGGGAGATTCGTATACCCAACAATAGTCTGTCAGCAGGACAAGTGAAGACAGACACAAACAAAGGCTGTGCTAAGGCTTCTGAATGATGGCTATGGATAACCCCCCAGGCCTATACAGACAGACTACAGCAGGTCAGGCAGTGGGATGTTAGTTCTGATGGGTATGAAGTCAGAAACTGATATGTAGGTCAATCAAACCTAAGAGCTGTAGTACACTGATATGCCTCTAGTCAGCAAGATAGGTTAGAATACAGAATGAAATGTAGTTCCTGACATAACAGTACAGTCATAGCAAATGTGTACACGTGTCAGGTGTGCCCCCTCTCCCAATCCTGTGTAGAAATGTAGAAACAGTCAGGTATGCCCCCCCCCCCAATCCTGTGTAGAAATGTAGAAACAGTCAGGTATGACCCCCCCAATCCTGTGTAGAAATGTATAAACAGTCAGGTGTAACCCACCAATCCTGTGTAGAAATGGAGAAACAGTCAGGTGTGCCCCCCCATCCTGTGTAGAAATGTAGAAACAGTCAGGTGTTCCCCATCCCCAATCCTATGTAGAAATATAGTAAGAGTTTGCCCCCCCCCAATCTGATGTAGACACCTTGTAACAGTCATGTGTGCCCCTCCAATCCTATGTAGAAATGTAGTAACAGTCAGGTGTGCCCCCCCCTCCAATCTGATGTAGACATGTAGTAACATGTAAGTGTAGGTATAATATCAGTGAAGCACAGATGGCCTGAGGTGGCCAAGGTAGCAGGATAGATTGTAGCATTTGTACAACATGCAGGTATGCATGTGTTAGGTTGGTGTGTGTTTCATATTGTTTGAGAGTGGTCAGTATGTATGCATGTTGAGGTTTGACCTGGTGGCCATTGCCCACTACTGCCGATGACAGGGCCAAGTCTTCACAACTGCAGTGCCAAAGACAATACTCCCCAGTATAACACATGATAGCAGTAAGCCCTTGTAAATGCATGGTGGTAATATGTGTCACCATCTGAAAGATTGACATGGCATGACTGTTGGGCTAGATATACCAGCAGTACATAGAGAAAAGTACCCCAGATATGTGTAACTGTGAAATGGACACACCCTTGGAATTGCACATACAGGTATGCATTACATTATCTGGGCTTGTAGTAGGGAATACTGATGTTTTCTGGCCGAACACTTGCAGATCATAAAGGTCATAGGACTGATGAATTGGGAAACGTCTGATGTCCCTGCACAAGCCAGCATAAATGGGAGGCCCCATTCATATCTGTGAGTCAGATGCAAGTAGTGTCCATAGCACACATGCACCAAGCTCACTCAAGCACCACCCACAGGTACCTCTCCGGTCTTATCCTTGCTGTTGGGAATGGGTACAATATGACTCCCATCTGTGTATGACAATAGCGAAAGAATGCAGCATGCAGTGCAGGTGTCCAATGCAGGTGTGTCCCTAGCTGTAAGCAGCACCCTCCCAGCATCCAAACCACCTGATCAATACTGCTAGAAAGTATTAGCATGAACACCTAGCACACCTACCCTGTCACCCAAGGAGAATATACTGTATGGCAGTCTGAGACTATAGAACTGACAGAATGCAACGGCCTGCTACAGCTGGACTGCATCACCACCAAATGGCCTAGAGGCCTCTGCCAAAGGCCTGCGTCTCACCCGTACTGCCAATGTATGTTATGTCATGGGCACCCAAATAACAACATAACACACTCCACATGAGCCGTATCCTATGCCATGTGGACAAACAACAGTAACATGTCCACCATCTCCCACTGCATAAGCTGTGGACCAACACTAAAACACAACTGTGATGAGGTGATAATTATAGGAAAAGTACCAGAGAATATATGCATAATGGAGCAAAGAGGATAGAATAATAGAGGTGGGGGGTGGGAGCATGGGCAGCATGGAATGTGCAAAGTCCGACATAGTCTTGTGCACGTAGTATCCCTGGCTGCAAACACAAAAATGGGTGGCTACAAACCTGCCCATACACCACAATAGGGGTAATGTCCTGACTTATGACCACTGCCTATGGATAACCTGTATGAATCTGTACAGCTGTGAGGTATTGCTACAGCAAGATAAGGCCATACTGTCACATCAATGGATGTACAAGTATGGGATCCTCTGCTATTACTGTACCAAGGTGCTGAACTGGATAGACAGACCCAGCAGCAGGTGTCCGCAGCTCCCCCTCCAGAATGGCATAACATTCCATGAATATGTAGGCATTTGACCACAGTACTGGACATGGCTGCATTCACCCTGTGTTCCCCAGGACATCACTGCGAACAAAAATGTCCAACTGACAGTACTTGAAGACGTAAAACATCACGGTGTATACCAGTACACATGTCTGAATATTTCTGCTAACACCAGTACCATGTAGCAGAAGCAGCACAGACACAATCACCTACAGTACACACTATCCTTTGTACAGTTTTACCCCATATTGCCAACTGATATACAGATATTCTACAGACACAGTTTGCTAGCTGTAGGAGTAGAACACAAAGGTCTGCACTGGAGTACAAACTACATGGAATGGATCCACACATTCAATACAGAAGGGCATACTGGGCATGCTCACACACATAGAGAAATAAAGGCAATGTATAGCAACAACATACTGAAAGGTCATACTGGGCATGCTCACACACTTAAACAAATGAAGCCCAAGTCTGCCAACAACAGTGGACCATACATATCTGACAGTTGCAGATGTTAGTGCATACACTCCTCAGTATGCACAACTCATGCTTTGCACCCACATTGGATAGGAATACACACACATATCCAAGGAAGACAAACTATAATATGCCAAAAGTACACATACATACATATGTGGAAGAGAATGACAGTGACAACAAGCCTTCCATCATGAGGCCTGTCCCACTCAGCACACTGCCAAATGGCTACAACCACATGATGTGAAAATGTCACTCACTGTAGAAATTAGCCACTGGTATCCCTCAGCATTAAAGACTCTGTAGTGCAAGTGCTAGATGTGCAACATGACTGTCCAAGGCAGCAGTCATTTAGCAGTTGTATATACATACCTGCAGAATTTAAGCCTGCATGTGCCTGAGTGTGGTATGTCTACCTCTAGATGAATGGGTTATGGCCCATGCACATACACTGCCCACCCCATAGCCCTACTATGACAAGCCTGCTGATGCCATTCACATTGAAATACATCTTTGGGAAAAGAGTAACCCAATAATCTCTGTGGCATGTCCTATAACTACATAATGCTGTAGTGTGATAAACTAGTTAGGTAGGAATTCTAATCCCAGACATGGCAACTGTGTGTGTGTGTGTGTGTGTGTGTGTGTGTGTGTGTGTGTGTGTGTGTGTGTGTGTGTGCGTGTGTGCATGTGTGTGTGTGTGTGTCACTGTCTGTGTAGGGAGCAATGCTTTTTAGGCTAGTCACACTCACTACATTTCATATGCCTTACGATGGCAAGGCTGCTGATGTAATTCACTTTGAAATGCACTTTTGGGAAAAAATAGCCCAGCAATCTTCATGGCGCATCCTATAACTGCATAATGCTGTAGTGTGATAAACTAGCTAGGTAGGAGTTCTAATCTCAGAAATGGCAACTGTGTGTGCGCGTGTGTGTGTGTGTGTGTGTGTGTGTGTGTGTGTGTGTGTGTGTGTGTGTGTGTGTGTCACTCTCTGTGGAGGGAGCAATTGTTTTTAGGCTTGTCACACTCACTACAATTCAAATGCCCTACTTTGGCAAGGCTGCTGATCTCATTCTCTTTGAAATACACCTTTGGAAAGGAGGTGCCCACTAATCTCCATAACACGTCCTATAACTGTGTAATGCTGTAGTGGGATAAACTGATAAGGTAGGAGTTCTAATCTCAGACATGGCAACTGTGTGTTTGTGTATCTCTGTGTAGGGAACTATGCTTTTTAGGCTAGTCACACTCACTACATTTGAAATGCCTTACCTTGGCAAGGCTGCTGATGTCATTCACTTTGAAATACACCTTTGAGAAAAGATTAGCCCAGTAATCTCAGTGGTGCTTTCTATAACTACGTAATGCTGTAGTGTGATAAACTAGTTAGGTAAGAGTTCTCATTCCAGGCGTGGAAGCTGTGTGTGTGTGTATGTGTGTCACTGTTTGTGTAGGGAGCAATGCTTTTTAGGCTAGTCACACTCACTACAATTCAAATGCCCTACTTTGGCAAGGCTGCTGATGACATTCATTTTGAAATGCACCTTTGGGAAAGGAATAGCCCAGTAATCTCTGTGGCACATCCTATAACTCCATAATCCTGTAGTGTGATAAACTAGTTAGGTAGGAGTTATATTCCCAGACATGGCAACTGTCTGTGTGTGTTTGTGTGTGTATCACTGTCTGTGTAGGGATCAATGCTTTTTAGGCTAGGCACACTCACTACAATTCAAATGCCCTACTTTGGCAAGCCTGCTGATGTCATTCACTTTGCAATACACCTTTGGGAAAGGCATAGCCCAGTAATCTACGTGGTGCATCCTATAAAAGCGTAATGATGTAGTGTGATATACTACTTTGGTCGGGGTTCTATTCCCAGACATGGCAAGTGTGGATGCTTGTGTGTGTGTGTTTCTTTGTCGGTGTAGGGTGCAATGCTTTTGAGGCCATTCACAGTCACTAAAATCTCCATTGACCTACTTTGGCAACCCTGCTGATGTCATTCCCAGTGAAATACACATTTGGGCAAGAAAAACACCAGTAATCTCTGTGGCGCGTCCTATAACTGTGTAATGCTGTAGTGTGATAAACTAGCTAGGTAGGAGTTCTAATCCCAGACATGGCAAGTGTATGTCTGTGTTTCTCATTCATATCCTTTGTGGAGGTGGCTGTGAGTGTGTAAAAACTGGACTCATTGTGAAGCAGGTTTTTGCAAATTTCTTATATGGTGGCCCTATTATATGCCACAATGTTCTACCTTACAGGGATAACAGATGTGAAATAGCCGAGAGGCTGGGGTGCCAATCCATACCCCTACATGTGACATCAAGGCCTGATGAACTAAGTTAGCATCCCTTGTATTACCCAGAGAACACTCTCAATCCATGTCTTATACACAAACACATTTGTCTAGGCAACAACCGATATGTTGGTAGTGCCCTGCATATTGCCCACAGATAGTAACCATGGTGTGATTGCAGAGGACTACAGAGGGCATGGCACCCTTTCCATCAGTACAATAGGCATGTACATGCAGACAGTGTACCTTCACTATGTTTCCCACTGGATGCCTGCAACACCTGTGGTGCCATGAAATGTCACCCACAAAGGACATACCATGCCTTAAACACATGCCCTGTATGGACAGCTACTGACACCAGGGAATACCTGTATCATGCAATCAATGTAGGTGCAGGGTCAACCTGGTGTCCATTACCAGTTCCCACCACATGAGGCTAGGACTGGCACATCTGATGATAACAATCTGTGTACACAACATGGGCCAGACACCCCGGGTACAGTTCCACATTTCACTGTACATGCATGTGGGACATGTGCACATCCCAGACACCGCCCATGTCATGGACTAAAGAACACATACATGGCAAGCATTGCACAGCAATGGCCACACACAATAGTTACTCAGGTAACTGGATGGTGAATACAATACCCACCTGTGTGGGCCAATGCAGACACTACACCCATGAGCCACACTGCAGACCATTGTCATGTGTCCTGATGTCAGGGTATAGCTGTCACCTAGGCTTGTATCGCCTTCTGGCACAGTCAACCACTACACACCTATGAGGCAATGCACCCATGCATGTCAGTACTGGCACCCTGTGTCTGTGTGTGTGGTGTATGATATTTTCAACCACATTCACACTCACTGCAACTTCCAAAGGCATACTGAAGCATGCTGTCTGATGTCAGGTACCTTCACATACCCTTTGCCAATATAATATCCTGATAACCCCTGTGGTGCATGTGATACCTGCACATTACTGCATTGTGTCAAACTAACTATTTAGGAACTCTATTCCTGACCCTGCCAAGTATGTCAATGTGTGTGAGTCCCGGAGAGAGTGTGGCTGTATTAATGCTGACACCTGTTCATGCAGACAGGCACGTGTACTACACCTACCGTATTGCTACCATATCACTGTTGCAGATGTCACTCACCATCACATATACGTTTGGACAGCTCCTCAACATGTAAGCTATGTGGCGCATGAAATAACTGCATAGACATGTGATAGCAATACATAGTCAGTCAATGGTTTGAAACCCTGCACTTTTAGGTGTGTGACACAAACATGTTTAAGTTTTACTCTCCCACCCCCTCCTTAACTTACTTTATCTCTGTCTGTCTCTCTCACTCCCTCTCTAATGGATGTGGAGAACTGCACCTGCTTTGCTTAGGCAGCAGCTTGTGTTTTGCAAGTGAGGCTCATGATCAGCTGATGGCCTCTGCATGAATTGCAGCCTTCCTCTAGCTGATTGAATGTGGAACAGCTGTGGTAACATTCTCATAGCCAATTGCATGAAACACACTCCAATATCTAGGAACATCATGTTTGTGTTGGGCATTTTCATTCACTGTGAGCAGGACCTAGATCTTGTGTTTGGCCAACAGCATCACAGATGGATTTGGGATTTACCTCTAACAACATACACTGTGGAAACAGACCAACACACAGGAGGGGGATGTGCCTGACAGGACTACAGAATGTAAGTGTTGCTATTCTGCATTTGGAGTAAGATTTGTTTAACAGGGTGTGTGTGGATATCGCTGGTCTACATGTTTTAATGCCTGTCATGACAGTGCTATTTTTTGAGGAAACTCCTATCTGAAGGGTCATCTGCAGACTGGGCAGCATGTGGAGGCTTTTGTTTCTTGTGTTACTCACAGAACGCCTATCTGAGAACTGCAGAAGCATAGTGTGAGGATTGCAGTCAGTACATGGTGACAGCCATGAGAGTTATTGACTTCATATACCACATAGGACATATGTCACAAGAAACCCTGGTGCGACAGTAAATGTTATCACAGCAACATGCCAATATTGGGGCAGTGTTCATAGTTCCAGCCACAAGTCTGTCAACCTTTGTACATATGTCATGCAGTAAGAGGTGCATATGTCCTGTACATCATTATTTATTGACATCATACCTGATAACAAGCCAGTCAGATATCAGACTGCTAGACATGTTATGAATAGTAGGGGTTGTTTCTGAGGACATAGCTTGGCCATTCTGCAGTTGTGTGTATAGCACTGGGGTCTGTGTACTTAGGGTGATTGTTGACAGTATGTGTATTGCGCATACAAACCTTGGGCTGTGCACAGACTGTGGTAGATGCCATTGTTGTCGGTCCTGTTCTATTTGATGTTACATGCTGCTCCAGTGTATGGTACCCTATTGGCTCACAAGTCTGTAGGGCCAGAAACACACGTGTCCCAGACCACAGACAACCATCGGACCACACAGTGCCATGACACAGTGTATGTAGGGTCATTGTGTGAGTAGCACATATGAGGATGGTGTTTATCAGAGAGTCCATATATTGTCATTTTAAGCTTGTGTACCATATGTGGCTGTGGCTGTGTATACATTGGTTGTGGGTATGCACTTTCACACAGGTGTCTGTTACTCTGTGCTGTGACATTCGTGTAGATCCCGCTATAATCACAGGTACATGTATATTCCCCCATACAAAATGTAGTCCAGTGTTGTGGCAGTCTGCCTCTAGTTTGCACAGTGCTTTGTGACATGACTAGCAGCCTAGTGTAATTACCCAGTGTGCTGATATGTTCAGTTATTTGCAAGACATACTGTTGCCAGGCCACCATAACTGTTGTGTATTTCTGACAAAGCAGTAGGATTCTGTACAGATGTATGTCACCATGTGACCCCTGCACCACCAGGTATTATGTGTCAGGACAGACTTGCATGTGTGCATGCATAAACCACGTGGGCATATGTAGTGCAGTATTTATGTGATATACCCATGTACATGGCTATTAACATCCACATTGGGAGGCGCGGTCAACATGTCTCCCATGAAGGGGATATGTGTACACCTCTAGACTGATCACAGAGAGCCAGACTGTCCACATGTATTGGTCATAGCTCTGCTGTAGTCCACAGGATCACTACAGTGCTAGCAGTGGTACTGTACTATGATGTCCTTAGGATGTCTGTCAGTAGCCAATGGCGCACATGTTAAAAGCAGATGTGACCTCCCACACACAACATGTCTGTTAAGGCAACCCCCATTACAGTAGCAACAGTCTACATATAAACCTGCAAAATATACATGACATCCCCCTGCACTAAGAGGTTGGGATTACTGAGGCTGAGATAGGACTCCACTCCATGTTCTGGACATATGGTGAACATATATGTATATATATTTATCCATATATCCATATAGATATATACACATATACATATCGACATACACAAATGGATTTATATATATGTGCATATATATATATATATATATATATATATATATATATATACATATAAACACTCAAATATATACATATACACAGCAATATATGTCTACACATATACAGATATAGATACATATGCACATATATGTATGGATATCTATATCTACATATATATATATAGACAGTAATAGGTATATCTGAATAGATATGTGTGCACATATAGTTATAGATAGCTACATATATATCAACATAAATAGGTATATCTGTAGACATAGGATGTGCATAAATATATATCTATATATACATATATCTACATATATATATATATATATATATATATATATATATATATATATATATATATATATATATATATATATATATATTTATATGATGCACTATACAGATGTTTAGACAGACATATGTAAGAATATACATGTGTATGTACATGTAGACATATATCAACATATGTATATGCATATATCCATATTCCTGTCGTGTAAACATCATGGCTGTGTATACCTTCCCAGATGTATCTCACAGTATGTATCTGATATGTGTACATTATGATATAACAACATATGTGATGCAACAGTAATATCAATAACAAGTACTACACAATTGTGGAAGTAAAAGCAATTGTTCAATACTAATCAATACGTGTATTGACAGATATATTGGGAAAACAACCACTGTCTTCACAGTGGCCATGGCATAGTGGGTAACTGTTGTGACTATTGTGTACAGGGTCCTGGGTTCAAGTCCTGCAAGGGCTGTTTATTTTGTTGCTGGCCAGAACAAGTCCTGTATACACCACATACCATGGGTATCTCCACTACACTCCCACAGTCAACAGAACATGCTTGAGTACAGGTCTCCGTCACAGATACTAACCATGTATTGTAATACATCTTGCATACATGTCAACTGGATCACCTCAGTGGCCATGTGCAGAAGGCACCCAGAGGATTGGCTGATGCATGTCACTCTCACCCTGTGGGTCACCACAGTGGTGTCTGTCGATAGATTGCCTGCTGGCACATGGCAGGTGGCATGATACCACTGTACACACATCCCCTTCACAACCCGTCATTCCATGGACAATAGCCATGTACACAGCTATGACCACCTGCAGCGATGCACCCCAGTACTGACACATGTGCACATGTGCATTACTGATGATAGCAGTATCTGTGAGTTAGTACACCTGTAGTTGGAAATTACATGAGGACCTTCACAACCACCGCAACACCCATTGCCATAGTCAGTTGTGGCTACTGCTGTATCGGACATTACATGTGCCCTGTTACACTCCTCTCCCTACCGGCTACATGATCCTTGCAGTACCAGCACAACAGTGTTGTACAAATGGGTCATTAGGCATAGGATACCCATTGAGTTCTGGCAAGTGTGTGTATGTGTGCATGTCTGTATATCTGTAGGGTACAGCATTCCGAGGTCACATACTCCTATTACAATATGCATTGCCACACAGTAGTACAGATAGTGCTGTTGCTTCTCATAGGTGAGGCATGACAATGCAGGACCCTACTATGTCTTTGGCATGTGCATTAGATGCATATCCCTGTAGTACCACTATTGGGATATACAATGGGTTGTATCACAGTCATGGGCAATGTGTGATGGTGGATATGTCAGAGTGTCATCATGGGTTCCAGGGAGTACAACATCCACTGTGGGATGTGGGTGCTGTGTACACTGACTGTCATTACACCATGGTACACCTGGTATATGTCCCATGTATCACTTTATGGTGACCACTATCACCATCAACCATGCAGGTAACTGATACCACAATCCAGCCCAGTTAGGCATGTGTTGGGTGCAGCCTATCTGTAACACACTGGACACACAGACAAATTAGTTAGCACCAATAGGCCCAGGTCTCTCAGATGTGGGTCTGCCTGTTATGTGTCTGTTAATGTGTATATATAATGGTATGTCACACTATGTATTGTCCATATACAACCATTGCATCCCCAATTAGCATACTGTACATGTCTGGGGATGTTCTGCATGTAAAGTAATCTGGAACACACCTCACCCTAAGCACTGTGTTGTGTGTGCAATGGAAGCCACACAGTTCAGTAGCACTACATACCTAGGTAGGGGTCTAGCACCAGTGTTGCCAAGTAAGAGTGTGTGTGTGTATGTGTATGTGTCTCCATCAGGTTGCAGATTATACACATCTCAGCGGTCACCTGTCCATGTGGCACAGGCAATAATTGTTATACAAACCTGTGACATGTGTTCAACTGTACCCCAGATATGTCACAACCATGGTGTCACCACTGTGCCATAGCCCATATGGAATATGACTGCAGACCATCCTCCTGCTGACACATGTACATCTACAACACAAATGGATAACATTATGGAGACCACAATCAACCAGTGTTACTAACAGCTATAATGCATCATTGCTGGATGGCTACACTACCTGACATGTATGTATTAAACATTACTCCTGACAACATGTTACACTGCAGTACTTTGATACACTGTAGTACTATCACCGTGTGCATCAGAACTATATTAGCCTGTCCCTGCATCAATAGCATGGATGACAGGAATGTGGCACAGGTATCATCATATGCACAGGGTGTGTTGTTGGTTTGCCAGAGGCCAAGGGTGGGCCATACATTTGACACCACGTCTGTGAGTAAGGGGTGTAATGAGTTGAACCGGGTGTGGTGATGTGGTGTGTGTAGGTATTGGGGTTGCTCTAGGTGTGTTAGTATAGTGTGTGGGTATGCATGCACACAATTCTGCCATTTGGCTGTCCTATACAGGAAGTGGAGACAAGTAGCGACGGACTGGGGAAACGACAGCAACAACCTAAGAGAAAGAGGCAATGTTTCGGTAAAGGATTAAATAGGGATGACAGCAGTGAACCGAAAGGTGCAACATTCGACCCAGGAGCTACACCCATTATTTTCCAGGATGTGGAAGACGACTGCTTTGAAGACATTGCAAACGTGGAGGGGGAATTTCAAGATTATTTGCAAAAAGGTACTGTTAACATGGCTAATACCCATGACATGAACAAATGGCTCAAAGAGTCGTATTCTTTTAGACTCAATGAAAATAACAGTAAACGAACTAATTATTCTGAGTCTTATGGCAAATTAATTGATAATATGTTCAGTTTAATGTATAAATACAAGTCGATTACCATTGAGAATGGATATTTAAAAGAATGTTTACAAAGGTGCATAGTGCCTAAGGGGCTACGCACCTGGAAATGCCCAAATAACGTCCAAATTGGGTCTGCATTTCACAAAGAGTTAATAAAAGTTTTTAATAGGTGTGGATTAGAAATTATAAAATGCATTTTAGATGAAAATGACAGGAATTTATCATTACTTAGTGAACAAATCAATGAACTTGATGGTCACATCAAGGATGATTTAATTTTTCAAATCAAAGAAGAGAAACAAAAGTATTTTAATTTAAAGGGTGAGATTGACAAAAAGTGTAAAGGTCTAGTTGAAAGGAAAATGGAAAAACTAAGAAGAGACATAACAGAGTATGAGAAAAATACTTGTTACCCAAACCCAGTTAACAGCGGAGTCCCCACATACCAAAAATACAGCAAACAGAAATGGACAAAGAGAACTAGTACAAGAGATTATGAAACCTACAGGGACAATTTAAACCCTGATTATGACACAGAATTTCCACCACTAGAAAGGTATTATGAGGATCCTATGTTTAATGGTAGGAACCCAGGAAATTTTCACAAGAGAGGGGGGTTAAGAGGAAGGGGGAAATATACTTACTAGAACCCCCAACCGTACGTGACGACCCCAGAAGCGAAATAGTTGTAGAAGGGGTAAAACACAGTTTAGAGGGATTTACTATCTATAATTACAGTAATGTGGAACTAGACAGGGAACATTTCTCCTTATTGAAGAGAGGTTTTAAATTTATTCCATCAGTAAAAGGGAATAGAGTACAATCTCTACTTGACATAAAAATGTTCATCAGAAAGATGAACCTAGAGTTATTGTTTAGAAAAGAGGAATATGGTTTGGACAGGAACAACATACAAATTAATGAAGAACAAAGGGTCCTGAAAAATAAATCTACTTTTAACCCTCCCATACATGCACAACTCAGAAACTTTGAAAAAGTAATGGAAGAAGGTGTTAAGAAAATTGAGAAAAAGACCAGGTATATAAATAATATGGACAAGAAAGAGAAAATGAAGTTGGAAGAATTAAGACATAACAGGCAAGTTAGAGTAATGAAGCCTGATAAGGGAGGGGGAATAGTTATAATGGACACAATACAATATGAGAGCAAGATGAATGACATTCTTATGAACAAAGCCAAATATAGGATAACATCACGTAATGAAATCAACTTGGCTTACCAAAGGATAGACATGGTCTTGGAGGATTTGGTAACAGAAAAAGTTATAGATGAGAAAATGTTTTCATTTCTTAAAATTAAAAAGCCGAAAATACCAGTTATTTTCGGCATACCTAAAACACATAAGAAATGGGAGGACCCTCCTTTAAGACCGATAGTGTCCTCCGATGGGTCCAAAACAACATCCTTGGCTAAGTTTGTGGACATCAAAACAAAGCACATTTGGTTAAATAAAAAAGCCATTTTAAGGGACTCTTGGGATTTCCTAAGAGCAATGGTGCCAGATTTATTTGATAAGGACCTAATTTTAGTAACTGTGGATGTAGTTGACCTATTTGGGTCTATTCCATATGAGGAAGGAATTAGAATGTTTGAAAATGAGGTATATTGTGATAAAAACTTAAGTTTTGAGGATAAAGTAGCCTGTATAAGTTTAATGGACTTAGTGCTAAGAAATAATTTTTTATATCATCATGGAGAGTTTTTTCAACAGACACAAGGAGTAGCAATGGGGGCCATATGTGCCCCCTACATATGCTAACCTTGTGCTTGCAAACTGGGAGGAAATATTTATATTCCCTTCAGTACACATGAAATATTGTAAATTGTATAAAAGGTTCCTGGATGATATAATAATTTTCTGGACAGGCGGGTATGATAATTTAGACATTTTTATTAAATATATAGGTGAAACGACGAATTTCCTGAAGTTCACACATTCAACATCTAATAATAGTATAGCCTTCCTAGATATTGAGATTAAGAAAACTACTGAGGCCTTTGAGACAAAAGTATACAGAAAGGACACATATGTTAACTCGTTCCTCCATTTTGAAAGTGCGCATCCCTTTTATTGTAAAAAGAATCTTGTGAAGGGACAATTTATTAGGGGATCCAGGATGACAAGTCTAGATGAAGATTTTAACATTGAATGTGACAACCTGGAAAAGATGTTTACAGACAGAGGATACCCCAAAGAGTTTGTAAAAGAGCTTAGAAAGGAAGTTACCAAGGAAAGAAAAGGAAGATTTAAGCCCATTCTAGGAGAAAGGGAAAGCATAGACAATGATACAGTAAAAGTGAAAAAGGATGGTGATAAATATGAACAATCACTAGTATTGGAACATAATAGTTTAAACAAGAAAGTAAAAGTGTTCTTTTCAAAGGAATGGGAGAAATTCAAATCCTTCACAGATCTAGAAGGGTTAATAGAATCAAACCCAAAAATTGTGTTCAAAAATCCTATGAACATTAAGAATTTATTGGAAAATGGAAAGGAAAGAAAAATAGGTGACAGGGCAGTTTCAAGTAAGATGGGGACATTTAAATGTGGCAAGTGTAAACAATGTGAACAAGTAATAAATCTTGAGAAGGTATACTTGGAGAGTAGGGAACTGTGGTTGTTTAGCAAAGGGTACTTTAACTGTGATTCCAAAGGCCTGATTTACTTGGTAATTTGCAAAAAGTGCAATTCGTTTTACGTTTGGAAAACAGAGAGATCCTTGAGAAAAAGGATCTACGAACACATGTATGATGTTAAAAAAAAACAAGGAAACAAATGCACTTTTTAGGCATAGCAAGACTTGTAAAGAATATCAATTTTATTTTTTTGTTTTGGACCAAGTAAAAGAGGATATTCGAGGAGGCCCATGGGAAGAGACGATAGGTTACAAAGAATTATGGTGGCAGGTAGCCCTAGAAGCTAACAGAACCCCAGGCTTAAACGAGTACATATCCATCCTTCCATTGTTAAAATTAAGGGCAGCAAGAATATAGCTGCAACTTTCCTTGTTTATTCACCACATACACTTTTCCTGTCATTTTTTAAAAACGACCAGCAGATGGTGCTAACCTGTGTTTAAAACAATCTCACCCATTCACAATTATATTTATGTTTTCTTTCTTTCTTCTTTTTTTGAATGTATTTATAAATAAATATAATGAGTTTTTAACTTTAAGTCATGATGAAATAAATAACATAAATTATATGTAATATCTATGGGATTTTAACAACTTAATAATATTTATATTAATATTAATTAAATGTTTTAAGGTTTTAAAGGGGAATATATTAATGAGATGCTGAAGAAATTTTATGAGACACCTGATTTGTTAAATGTTAATCATAGTGAGCAAGGATTGGTTTGTGAATTTTAAATGTATATAAAAGTGCTAATTGGAAATGTAATTAGTGTTTTATCTGATGAAGTCTATACAGACGAAAACGCGGATTTATTATTAAAGCGTTCATTTTGTGGAATACAACATACTTTCTCCTTACTACTTCTTGTTTTGTGTTTCTTGTCCTATACAGGTATTTATGGACAGGTGCAGACCATACCACGCAGGGTGTGCAGTTCACTGCCTCCAGTCACGGGCACATGGACTGTGCCTGATAGGGGCTCCATGGGCAAGTCCAGGTACATTTCTCGATGTGCTATTCTCCCCTGATGATGATGACAGATGTCCACTGCAACCAGGTCCCTCCTGGAACTGGCCAGGACCATGTGCTCATAGCCTGCTGTGTTGTAGTGTGGACAGTGACCTCCCTGGAGTGCTGGGTGTGGTACTGCCACTACAGGAGTGGCTTGGTGTCCTAGCATGTCCACGTTGACCACCAGCTGTTGGTGTTGCTGGCCTAGGTCCATGCAGCCATCGCTGCACTCCCACCACATGTTCAAGCACAGAAAACCACAGTCGATGAGGCCCATCATCTCACCAAACTGTCTATCCATGACCTCGATATGAGCACGGAGGGCACCAGACAGTTCATGGAAGTTGTCACTTGCAAATGTGAGAGCAGCCCTCTGCAGCCTCAGGCCCTGTCCAGTGTACAGTTTCATACATTCCTGTGCCTCCATGACAGCCTGAAACATGCACCTGGTGGTACCAGTTGTGGCTCTTCTGCCAAGGGCATGATGACCAGCGGCCCTACCACGAGCACCCTTGGACATCTGCCTATGTGGTGACCTGCCAGACATCTGGCTATGGCTGCTCTGACCAGACACAATAGGCATGGATACCACACTCTCCTGTGCACTGCCACCAACCGCAGCTGTCCCTCCGCTATGGCTACTGGTGATGGGGTTGGGGTGGCTAAGAGGGGGATATCAAATGATGGCACTGTTTCTGCCCCTGACAACCCCACCTGTGCTTCATCAGTACTATCATCATATTCAGTGTCTGTATGGACACCAACATCAGATTGCAATGCAGGAGGGACCATGACCCACCTCGCCACCTGTGGGGGAAACATGAAATGCACTTTAAGACCTGTACAGCATTGCATAACAGCACACACACACACACACACACACACACACACACACACACACACACACACACACACACACACACACACACACACACACGCACACACATTCCACCTTAATACCTACCTGTCCGTGATTTTACAGACAGTCCCACATTGATTCCTATAACTTCCCCATCCTGCATCACACTTGGTAATATACACTCATTAATACCACTCATTAACATATCATTCCTCTAAATGCCTAAATGAGGGATCACCTGTACAGCATTGCATAACAAACAGTACACACACACACACACACACACCACACACAAAAACACACACACACACACCGCCTTAATACCTACCTGTCCATGACTTTACAGACAGGCCCACATTTATTCCCATACGTTCCACATCCTGCATCACACTTGGTAACACACTCATTAATACCACTGATTAATGTATCATTCCTCTAAATGCCTAGACAAGTTATGACAGCACAAGACCTGTTACTCCATTACCTCCTTGACCTGAGTGGAGTGGTTTTACATAGCTTCACTGCTGTCATTCAGTGTTCACCCTGTGTAAGTCCAGACATTGTTAAGCATGGCCCCTATATGTGAGGGGCTACTACATTCACTCCATAATTTCACACACTAGAGTGTCATGTGTAAGTATTGCTCAGTACATGCCAGATATGCTGCTCAATCAACCTATCATGAGACAACTGTAATATATCAAACAAACAGCAAAGAACCAAACCAGGAAGTAAATGCACACACAGCCAGGAAATGGAACAGCTCGTTGTAAGTTCACCAAAGCAGATTCAATAAATCCAGGTAGGCACCAAACGAATTCAAATAATTCCTTTATTCAGAACCACAGAAAGATAACACACAAGCGCTTTCGCTCAGAGGAATTCTGAGCTTTATCAAGTGACCATAAGTGGTCACTTGATAAAGCTCAGAATTCCTCTGAGCGAAAGTGAAAGCGCTTGTGTGTTATCTTTCTGTGGTTCTGAATAAAGGAATTATTTGAATTCATTTGGTGCCTACCTGGATTTATTGAATCTGCTTTGGTGAACTTACAACGAGCTGTTCCATTTCCTGGCTGTGTGTGCATTTACAACTGTAATATATGGATACACTCCCTGATGTTGTTTAGTAATTCCCAATGCATCTGTAGTGCTGCATACGTGGGTTTTTGGTCACCTCTCTGCTGAGTGCGATATTAAGGGTACACCTGGTGTCTAATTTCCCTCCCAATGCATGTTCCATGCTACATACCTTATTATACTATCAGCTGTCCTGTGATTACATATCAGACAAGTATTCCTGGTGTGTCATGTGTCAGTCCATGTTCATGTACTGCACAATCCCAGTCCTCCCATTACCCATCTGCAACATGCATAACATATGGTACACAACAGCATGCTGTGCAGCTATAGTCAATCCATGCTATCAACAGTATACATGTGTGTGATGCATGGGCTGTGTTAGTAGTTGATGCCCCTTCCCCTGGATACCAATGCACCCATGTACTGCTATGCACCTGTTCTGCACCTTGCCATGTACTGTGCACCAAACCTCATAGATGTACAACCCATTGCTGAATGTGTAGTACTGTGTCAGTTATGTCAGCTCTAATGCTCACAGCCCCTATGTTTTTCAGCAATACATACCTGGGATGATATGTGAACAGATGTCATTTGTGAATGCCTGATGTCTGGTTTACAGATCTCAGCATCAGTGGACCGTGTATACTACTCAGCCTAGCTCCTCGTGGTGTCCTGCAGAATACTACAAGCAGCAGAGCAACAAAAGAGTGACTTTCAACTGATATAAGTATTTTTCTCTGCATTTTTCTCCTGTGACTGCTAGTCTCGCCAAAAAGTGATTTCTAGCATTTCTGAGCTTTAAAAAACTTTTTTTGCTGCATACTAAACTGTTTTTTGCTGTTAGCACTTTTTAAAGTTGTTTAAGTCATTTTTTGTGCTGTTTAACTGTTGTAGGCTACACACTAAAGTGTGTTAGCCTGTTACAAGCATTTAAAGTGTTTTTGTGAAAGTTTATTGTATCTTTCTGCCAAAAAAAGAAAAAAAAAAACAAAACAAATTCTTGTTTTCCACGTTTTCTAAGCTAGTCTAGTCCAGTTTTCAGGTTCTGCTGAATTCAGGACTGTAGTATAAGTTCCTGTGTTGCCCATATCCTTACTTGGATAGGAGGAAGTTTCTCTGCTCACCAGTGAGAGTGGGGAGCTTTGAGCAGCCTATCTGTCCCTGGAGGATGGTCTCAGCCCAACAACTAGTAGTTTATTGGCTGTTTTAGGCTAATTCCTATCTCTTTCATCTCCCTGCCTTAAAACCGACATTTGCATGGTTTTACACTTGTATACTACTCAGCCAAGCTCCTTGTGGTGTCCTGCAGAGTACTACAAACAGTAGAGCGACAAAAGCGTGACTTTCAACTGATATAAGTATTTTTTCTCTGCATTTTTCCTGTGACTGCTAGTCTCACCGAAAAGCAATTTCTAGCATTTCTGAGCTTCAAAAAAACTTTCTTTGCTGCATACTAAACTGTTTTTTGCTGTTAACACTTTTTAAAGTCATTTAAGTCATTTTTTGTGCTGGTTAACTGCTGTAGGCTACACACTAAATTGCGCTAGCCTGTTACAAGCATTTAAAGTGTTTTTGTGAAAGTTTATTGTATCTTTCTGCCAAAAAAGAAAAAAAAAACAAAAAAAATATTCTTGTTTCCCGACTTTTCTAAGCTAGTCTAGACCAATTTTCAGGTTCTGCTAAATTCAGGACTGTGGTATAAGTTTCTGTGTTGCCCATATCCTTACTTGGATAGGAGGAAGTTTTTCTGTTCATCAGTGAGAGTGGGGAGCTTTGAGCAGCCTTTCTGTCCCTGGAGGAGTGGTCTCAGTCCAGCAACTAGTAGTTTATTGGCTGTTTTGGGCTAATTCCCATCTCTTTCATCTCCCTGCCTTAAAACCCGAATTTGCGCAGTCTTGCGTGGTTTTGCGCACCGGGCAGCGCCGGTTAGCTAGGGTTAAACTATTCCAGGGTCCACGAAGTATGCTCTTCAATTTTTCCCTTAGAACTAGTCAAACTCTCAAATAAAGCACTCTAACTTTCCTTTTAAAGCCCAGCACTTGTTCCAAGCTCTCAGTAAGCACTAATAAACGCTAACACTACACCTCCCCTTTACTATACAGTAGTACAAGGCTCCCTAGTCATCCCTACCGGACAATCAGTAAATCAGTTCATTTACTCATGCAGGCATGTCCAAAGGGCAGTTTCAGGTATACTCTCCAGTGCAGCTGGTGAATCTGGGAATCTTGAGGCAATGTTACAATTACCTCATGTACACAGACAACCCCCTCCTCCTTCCAACAAATACAAATATATGTGAGAGATACAACTATACAGCCAAACTGGAGGCCAAGCTCTCTCAACCCAAGGCTGGAACAGCCAGTCAGGAGGAGAATGGAAACCCTTGCACCACACTTCCAGTCTCACATACACCAGTCATACATGCATCTCAAACAACACACATAAATACACAAAAACATACTCTGAGGCTCTAAATAAAAATCTGCCTAAGCAGCAGAGACCTCCAAAGCAGACATCCAAGCAATCTCCACCCTCAAACAACAACCATGTACCACATACTTCACAAAGTCAGTGTGCCACACAACCACAGCCCTTAAGGCTTAACAACACACACAATACACTAGTAATAGGTGACTCTATTGTCAGGCACACTGATGTTCCACTCACTAGTCTGAACAAGGAGAAGGTTACTGTAAGCTGCCTTTCAGGTGCCAGGATCCACCACATAACACATGCACTCAGGTCATTCCAAAACAAGTACAAATATGACTCTGTCATTGTACATGTTGGTGTGAATGACCTGAGATGTACCTCCCTGGACTACATGAAAAGAGACATAGAGGAGCTCTCTGATCATGTAGCCCAGGTCGGTATGACCCTGACCCTGAGTAGCATCTTGCCTTCACCAAGAATGATGCCACAATACAAAGAAAAAAATGATCAATTTTAACTATTGGCTAAGCTATTGGTGTCGTTCAATGAGGATCCAGTGTCTGTCAGCCTGGGACGACATGCTCGACAAGCCACGCTGCTTCGCAAGAGATGACTTGCACCTGTCACCCTTAGGCTTTTGAATATTGGCCAAGGCTCTTGCCACCTCCATAGTGCCTTTTTTAGGAAAGGCTCAAAAGACAAACCCACCTCCATAAACAACACAAGTAACCAAAAACTGAGGGTAATGCTACTCAATAGCAAAAGTCTAAACCTCAAAATGCATGCACTTGAGGAACTCCTTTGCATGGAGAAAATCAATATCTGTGCAGTAACATAAACCTGGTTCAAGGCTCCAGAGAGCACCCCAGCACTACCAGGCTACAACTCATACCATACCTTTTGGCCCCAGAACCCAGACCAAAATACAAAAGGAGGGGGTGTATCCATTTTCATAAAGAATACCCACACCTCCAGGTTAACAGCACGAGGCCTCAGAGACCATCCATGTGCAACTAACGGTGGCAAAGCTGCTTTTCAGATTGTAGCTTGCTACAGATCACCTACCTTGTCTCAGGACCCCCACTCAGCATTCCTGAGAATATTGGAAAATATAAAGTTCCTACCTAACACCATGATATTGGGAGATTTCAACTACCCAATCAAGACTGAGATAACTACTCAAGTACAAACTCCTTTGCCCAACACTTCCTAGAGTTTATAAATTCAAATGCCCTGGAACAGCTGGTCACCATGCCCACAAGAGGTGACACATACTGGACCTGATCATCACCAACATGGGGGATCAGTGCTCCACACCAGAGGTAAACCCCTCGCTGGTAAGATCAGATCATAAACTAATCACACTGGACATCCACATCCCGACCCCACCCCCGGTCAAGGAAACCACTGTGAAAAACTTTTCAAAAACCAACTGCACACTTCTCAAGACCGAGGTGGAAAGTTTCAAAGCCACCTTACTAAAGGATAATGCTGCCCAAACCACAGAATCCTTTACAAATGCATTCTATGAGCACCTACAGGAATGCATGGATCAAGCCTTCTGAAGTAAAACCAAGACTCACTCCTCCAAAAAGAGTAAACCAGTCTGGTGGTCCCCGGCCATATATAAGCTATGCAACAGAAGGAGGAAACTATTACATGATAGAGCAAAATCCCAAAAAGGAAAGGCATCACTGATCAATATTAGCAAGAAACTACGGTCCCTCATAAAATCATCCAAGGCCAGTTTCGAAAGAAAAATTACCAAAGATCCTAAAGATAATCACAAAGCCTTCTTTAGCTATGTCAAGAATCTAGGTGACAACTCTCAGATATGCTCTGAGCTAGTGCAAAATGGCAAAAAATACACTGAACCAACTGACATTGCCAACATCCTGGCTGACAGGTTTAGTGCAAACTTTACTCCCCCCTCACCACCAAAAGGGACTGTGTCCATTCCAGATGAATGCAGAGCCCCAGACATCACAGACATGCAGGTAAAAACAGCCCTCTCCAAAGCTAAAAATGCAGCATCAGTGGGACCGGATGGTATCCCAGGCTGCGTCTTACATGATTTCCAAAATAAATTAAACCCTCACCTAAATTCACTGCCCAAACTCAGCCTTACCACAGGCTATGTACCCAAAGAATGGCGTACAGCAACAGTCATCCCACTCCACAAAAGTGGTGCCACAACAGAACCTGGGAACTGTCGCCCTATAAGCCTGACTAGCCTGGTCTGCAAAGCTATGGAGCAAATCATCATGGATCTCATAAACAGAGACATTGGGAACCTCCAGACACTGGACCCTACTCAATTCAGCTTTGTTAAAGGCAGAACCTGCCTCCTAAACCTAGTTGACTTTTTTAAAACAGTTACCAAGGCCATAGATGAAGGAAAAGTAGTCACACAGCCTACCTGGACCCCGCCAAGGCCTTCGACACCATTCCCCACTTTGGCATCATAGATAAGCTCACTAGCTTGAACATTAACCCCTATGTCATGTGATGGGTTGCCAACTGGCTCACGGATTGAACACACATGGTCAGAGTTGCAGGTGCCATGTCCGACTGTAAACCAGTTACAAGTGGCATTCCACGGGGCTCGGTCCTGGGACCCCTCCTGTTTGGTATATACTTCTCTAAGGTACAGGCAAGCATGGGAGGACTATGGCTGACCATGTTTGCAGATGACTGCAAACTGGGGGCCATAATCGACTCTCTGGCTGACACAGACATCCTCCAGAAGGGTCTCACAGAGACCGATACCTGGTGTCAGAACCATGGCCTCAAGCTAAATGCTAAAGAATGCATAGTCATCCACTTTGGGAAAAACAAAGTACCCACGAATGATCACATAGGTGGTAATCCACTAAGTACGGAAGATGTAATTAGGGACCTGGGGATCCAGGTAGATAGCAACCTCTCCTTTGATAATCACATTGCCAAAGTGGTTAGAAATTCCTTCTATGTAGCCCACCTAATCACGAAAGGGTTCAGATCTAGATCAAGAGAGGTCATTATGCCCCTCTACTCATCACTCATTAGGCCTATAATAAAGTACAATTCCCAATTTGGAATGTGCCTTACTCGACACCTGCAACAGCTGGAAAGACCACAGAAGTACCTCACCAAGAGGATCATGGGCCTCAAACAGATGCCCTATGCAGCTTGACTAAAGAAACTCCAGCTCTACTCAGTTGCTTACTGCCTGCTCAGAGGTGATCTCTGCCTGACGTATAAGGCCATGTCCAACCCAGAATTAATGGACACGCTCCACCTCAAAAAAAAAACAAATCTCTTAGAGCCACATGCTCCAGTGAATTAAACCTCAACACAACAATAAACAGGACATGCTGGAGGGATAGATTCCTGTCCCAGAGACTTCCCCTGCTCTGGAATAGAATCCCAGTTTATGTTAGGCAAAGCCTCTCACTGACACTCTTCAAGAGAAATCTTGACGAGTGGATGGGAAATCGTAAATTCACCCCAGGGATCACTTCAATGGCCCTGCTAGACACAGGCCCAGGAAACTAATTTAAAAGGGAGGTGAAAGCCAACACATTCTGTCTAGGCTTATAAATGCCCTTGGGCAGATAGCCTAGTACCTACCTATGAACCTATGAACCTATAACCAATCCAATACTATTGCACTGACAACCGTCAGACCATACCGTGGCTATGGGGAGTGACGCACCTTTCCTTGATCTGCCATGGGACCACATCACCGCATATATTAACAGTACATGAGCCCGATATGTGACATATGTCCTGTACATTCACATGCAGTGTCTACAGAATGTGTTAGGTGTGCGGATGCTGACCGCAATGCATACATTCTGTGTGTGCATATTGTGTGCACACCCTTATCATGATGGTTTGTTGCAACTATTGTTATGTGTACTACAGCAGTCACTATCCCTGGCAGGGGAATACTAGCATGGGACATCTGCATTTGCCAGTGAATGATCAGTCTTCCCTACACATGTCCCCCAAATCTGCATGATTGCAAGGTCTACTCATGTGCACATCCCTTGGTGTTCACAACTGCCATCACTATTGCTGTGGGGGTAGGGTTACATCTGGCACAGCTCCTGAACCTGACTGTGTGCAGATACAACCATTCTTAGCATCCTTAGAATCCCTGCTGCAGTGCACTGGTGTGTCATGCTGACACTCCCTCTCCACCTTCAGCCTTTTTGCAGATGCTTGACAAGTAAGGCCTACACGTGTGTAAGTTTGCAGTATCACGTACACTGAACACCATGTGTTACAACCTAGTCCCAGCTAATAATGTGGACCACAGTAATACATTATGCCATAGTGTACATTTGTAGCAGTTGTCATTGTAAAACTGGTGTATACACTGTTGTTGCACTGTATACGGGTGATGTTTCACACATGTCCCTACTGTAGGCCATGTGTCCCACCATTATGTTAATCCCTGTGGACACATTTTGCAATGACAGGATTTTTCAATACCCCATCATGGTCACCACTCTGATGCAGTGCATTTAACAGCAACTATACATGAACATGTACAGAATGCATTCTGGGTATGTGTGTTAGATGTGTGCATGGTATATACCATAGCCATTGCATGCCCAGTGTATTGGCAAGCATCAACATAAACCATACTCACCAGCTACAGGATGCTACCTTGGTGGTATACCAGAGGGACCTACATAAGAGTATGAGAGATGTGAAGTCAGTGGCCACACCTGTGGCATTGCTACAGGATGGGTGCAGCATTACAATACATCAACAGTACATGTCCACAATACTACCACATATGCACATCTGTTCATTACTACTATGCAGCGACAAACTATATATATATGATATGTCAGATATGCATGATCTACCTGTACAGTTGTGGATGCATACGCAACAGTGGTCTTCTGAATTGCTTTGTGGCCTTACTTGCATGTTTCTCAGCCAGTGTGTGGGTTGCACCCACCTCCACAATGGTGTCTGGCAGTTGTTGGTTGTGCAAATGGGCAGGTGCCACGAGGCTGGCGAGGAGCTCCTCAACATGTGTTAGTGGGATGTATGGCATGCCTCCCCTGTTGTGAGGTTATCCCCTGGACTACAGCAGCACACCTACGGGCATTACGAAGCAGGTCAGAACAATGATGCCGGTCCTGCTCATAATTGTGGTTATGCAGTCCAACATCTTTGACCCTGTGGACTAGGTCGCTCCACAGGGCAGTCCACTCCTGCTTCTTATGGGCAGCCTGGTCAAACAGGATTGGGTAGTGCTGGATAAGATTGTTCAGCATTATGTCATTTTCAGCTGCTGAATAAGCAGGGAGGCATCCATGTGATATCTTGCCTGAAAGACATAGAGAAGGAAACAGGTCTGAGCAACTCATACAGCAAGGTTACCATTGTTCTTAATACACATCTCTGTCACCCCCCCCCCCACAATATCAATGACAACAAACTTTACACATAACTCAATAGTTATGGCTACAGCTTACCTACCAGTGGGACATATGTTGTATTGCACCACACTTTCTGCTATGTGTTTGTAGCCATGTTCCCTTTGTGGACACTATCATTGCTGGCCTGTTATGGACTATTCACCTGCATGCCATTGTTAGGGCCACTATGGTTCCATATATGCATGTGGTATGCTTGATATGTGATTGCTGCACATCTGACATTCTTTGTTATTGGGGATATCTAAGCATGCTGTTGCACATGTTCTGGGATTGTGTAGACTATTACTACCTACATATGTTCTATAGCAATGACACAATAGCATATTTAGGAAATATTTGCCAGCAGAACCACCTCGCCAAACTCATCTGGCCATGTTACCAGGCCACATCATATGTGGGACCCACCCTGGGGCCTCCTCATGTACTGGTCCAGCACTACCTTCAGGTGGAATCATCTCAGGGGATGTTGTCCACCACCTGGGGGCACACACAGACATGATCCTGTCTTCCGAGGTCAGGTCTAGGGTCTGTTCCATAGTGGGCTCCACAGACACATGTGGGATGTGCTACATCACCTTGAGGCACCCAGTACACACTCAAAGGGTCCACATGCTCTTTGTGATCAGCCTCCAGGCCAGGCACCTTCAGAGACGTGGACTGCTGTTGTGAGTAGCAATGTGTGGGAGGCTTGTTCCCATTGATTCCATATTTGGGCCCATGGGGCTTCCACATCACAGACCACGCACACCATCCAGGGTATTTAACCACCACATGTGTCATATACCACTCCTGTAGGCTGTCTGCTATATCTATCAACCCGAACCATCTCCACAATTATACCTGCGATACTTTCCCATATTCCCATTCCTTACTTCACAGACAAGGGCAATGTGGTCCCAACAAGGGGTTCACATGTGACATACCCATCCATGTTGCACACAGTTACAGCTGCATATATCTGTGTGTATTGTTATTTTTGCTGTTCCCTCGCATTTAGCATTCAGCACTGTGGTGGTAATATAGGGGAGATGTATTTACATACATATATGTGTGTGTGTGTGTGTTTATATATATGTAGACATATGCATATAAATATATATCTATATATTTGACGATATATATGATGTATATATATGTTTATATATATGTCTACATATGGGTATCTGTATATCTGTGAACAAACATGTATATATATATATATATATATATATATATATATATATATATATATATATACATACACACACACACATATACATACCTATATATGGAGTGGATTCAGACATCAGGTCCACAATCTCAAAACACCTTCCTACACAGCTGCACTGTTCTGCCTTGCTGCAACACAATCAAGTGCCACATATGGACACAGCCTAACATTAGGGGGTATATATAGGGTCAGATTGCAGGTTTCCCCTATTACATATCTATGGCATTTCAGCATGCTACAATACATGTTAACCTGAGTGTCCTGCAAGTGGTGGGCTGTGGAACCCACATGTCCATCATTATGGCATCGCTTCCACCACCAGCTTTTGTTCACAGTAATATGCAACCCTTCCATTACACGCCACATACTGTATTGGCATACATCTTGTCAGTTGGTGCTGCTCTACACAGTTGATGGGTATGGTCCACTACCCACATGGACAGTCTCTAATGTCCATAACAGTTGTTCCGCTGAAGATCATTACAACAGCAACACCCGATGGCACATGTATATCATTCCACATCATCTACCCCAGTATTATGGACCAGGTACTGCAGTCAATTATATGCATATATTCTTCACATATCTGTTGTGGGGATGAGGCCTGTTGTGGATAGTATCCTTCTAGGAGGTAATTTTTTTTTCACTCCTTGGCCTGCTTCCTTTGTTGTATTTTCTGGTGTTGTTGCAGTTCAGGAGCTGTTGTATGTTTTCGGTTTGTTTTCTCTTTCACTTTATTTCTCTGTCTCTCTCTCTCTCTCTCTCCAGTAAATTGATTGAGCTGCCTGGTATAGATTGCAGCATGGCTTTTGTGGGTGATGCACATGAGCAGGTGATGGCCTCTGTACCTATCAGTGTCCTCCACTTGCTATCTGTATGCAGTCAGCTGTGTAGTACTTCCAATTACCACTGTCATGGCAACCCACTACTATAAATCCCTACATCATATGGGCGTGGTCCCTTTACCTTTCCTGTATGGAGGGCATCCTTCCTGTGTGTGGGCAGCAGTATTACAGACAGCAGGTAGCAATACTTCTTACAAGAGGACTTGCACACTCAGGCCAGCTACATATTTGTATGAGGTTCCAGAACTACAAGCAGAGGGTGTGAGTACTGTTGTTGTATGCATTGTATAACACCAGCGTTACAGGGTTTGTGTATACATAGTAGTTTAACACGGACTGCAGTCTGTCTGCATAGCTCTCAACTGTGTGCTTATCAACTTGATGGCCAGAGGAGTGCGTGCTATATTTTGCCTGTCCATCACACAGGTCTTGTGTCAGATATATCACTGGCTGTGTGTGTGTTGAGTGCTATCAATAAATGGCTACATCCATTTGTGTTTCTGACTTCATATTCCTGACTAAGGGTATGTTGCAGACTATCCTGTAACACCAGCGACTTGCTTAGTGTATGACAACACTATTTCACATATGGGCCTGTGTTCCTGCCTCTGTCCTCCACCCACATTCCAGGCTTTGCCCATATGACATGCTGTCAGGGTTTGTTATGTAGTGGCCTCTGTGTATGTCATGCTGCCATTCCTGCCATCATTCCACTGTTGTTGTGGCCCCCACATATATTGTGGGGTTGAGTCCATATATGTGTGGGCTTCATCTGCACAATACAAGTGTGCCCTTATGGAGTCCAGAGGCCAGTGTATGTGACAGTAGTATATGGCCCTGTATGTCAGTCTATGGGGGGGATGCACCATAACTAATCTAGGCTATTACAAAATGTGGGGGTATCAGGGGTAAGCTGCCTTAAGGTATCTGAATGTACATTACCATATAATTCACCTTGGGTAAATGCAGGCTTACTGCTTCCTGCCATACAGACTGTTCTGTTTGTCAATGTGATCGTGATGGTTTCAGTTGTGCCTTGTTATATAAAAGATACATCCCATTGTGTCAACTGAGGTCTTTACCTCCTAGGGATTGTGTTCAGAGTGTAGATAGAGGCTGCTGGACTATACATCTGCATTACTTACTGTTGACTGATTGTTATCCTGTAGCCCAGTCTGTCTTTATTGTTGTATTACTTGAAGGCATTGGGCTGAACAGCAACATATGTAATTCTTTCCAGAGTACTGTATTAATTTATCTGTTTGACAGTTGAATTAATATGTTTATATGTATTTCAGCATCTAAACAGCTATATGACATGGCATACACAACTGTAATAGTACACAAATAAAGGTTTGTCATGTATGCAAACCTGTGTGTGAAGTTATATCCTTTGACTTCTCTGTGGGTATACATTGCAAGCAACAAATGTCATTTATATGGGTGACTCATATAGTGTCCAGTTGATAAGGTGGCAACTGTAGGCATACTGGCTGTTGTGTATGGTGTGCACCCTCTACATATGTATCTTCCTATACATATGTCTGTGTGTGTATGTGTGGCTACATCTATATATATATATATATATATATATATATATATATATATATATATATATATATATATATATATATATATATATATATATATATATAGATATATATATATGTATATGTATATGTATATATATATACATATATATATATATATATATATATATATATTTATATATAAATACTGTTTGGTATATATTTCTCAGAAGTACAGGCAAACACAGGAGGACTATGGCTAACCAAGTTTGCTGATGACTGCAAACTGGGAGCCATAATTGACTCTCCAGCTGACACGGACATCCTTCAAAAAGGCCATACTGAGACAGACACCTGGTGTCAAAGTCATGGCCTCAAGCTAAATGCCAAAAATTGCATAGTCATCCTGTTTGGGAAAAACAAAACACCCACGAATTACCACATAGGCGGCAGCTCCCTTAATACAGAAGAGGTAATAAGAGATCTGGGGACCCAGGTAGATCGTAATCTCTCCTTTGACAATCATATTGCCAAAGTAGTTAGGAAATCCTTCTATGTGGCCCATCTAATTAGTAAGGGGTTGACATCTAGAAATAAAGAAGTTATAGTGCCCCTCTACTCGTCACTCATCAGACCCATCAAAGAGTACAATACCCCATTTGGGATGTACCTCACAAGACACTTCCAACTGCTGGAAAGACCACAAAAGCACCTCACCAAGAGGATTACTAGCCTCAAGCATATGTCCTATGCAGCCTGACTGAAAAAACTCCGGCTGTACTCACTGGCATATCGTTTACTGAGAGGTGATCTCTGCCTGACATACAAAGCCATGTCAAACTCAGAATTGATGGACATGCTCCACCTGAAGAAATCCAAGTCACTGCAAGCCACCCGCTCTAGTGAGCTAAACCTCGCCACAACAATAAATAGAACATGCTGGAGGGATAGATTCCTGTCACAGAGACTCCCCATGCTTTGGAACAAAATTCCTAAGTACATTATACAGAGCCCCTCACTAACACTCTTCAAGAGAAGCCTTGATGAGTGGATGGGTAACAGAAAATACACCCCTGGAATCTCTTCATTGGCTCTGTTTGACAGAGGCTCAGTTAATTAATCAATGGGGCGGTGAAAGCCTACAAACTCTGGCTAGGCTTAAAAATGCCCTCAGGCAGATAGCCTAGTACCTACCAACCTATGAACTTATATGTATATATATATCTATATATATATATATATATATATATATATATATATATATATATATATATATATATATATATATATATATGTCTGTGTATGTGTATCTTAGGAATGTTTATTGCTTCGACATTGTACATTTCCTATGGTAGCCAGACAGTACTGCAGTACTGCATGATATGTTATTGATATCAGCCTGACATCATACAAGTTGGATGGATTACTGTTAACATCTTTTGCCCATGTTGTGTCAGGTCCTGGTTATGAGACTTGCAACAGTTGGCATTGTATTGCAGGGCAGACCTGTTTGGCTGTGGGGTGGGGGTGAATATCAATACATACAAGACGTATGTTGCCTGGGCCCCCTCACCCCCATTAACGGTACATGTGTTTATATATGTGTTTGTTATGTTCTCTTTTATATCTATAGTTATATATCTGTATATACACACATATATATATATATATATATATATATATATATATATATATATATATATATATATATATATATATATATATATATATATATATATATATATATATATGTATATATCTATTTAGATATAAATATATGTACATACACACATACATCTACATGTATACATACATTTCCTGTACTGTTGAATGACTGTGCTGGATGATATGTTTGTGAAAACATCACGGTTATGGATATCTGACATGGCTTAGTGGTAAATCACTTTGGCTTAGATGTGCAGGGTCCTGATTTTGAGCCTTGCAGAGGCTGTATATTTTTTTGCTGGGCAGAACAAGCGCCATTGGATAAAGAGTGATTAAGGCATTTTTAAGCAGTTGTAAGTGGGTTTGTGTGGGTTTGCACGGAGGTAAGCACTGCTAATGTCCGATTACAGTTTCTTATACTGATTTAGCTTCTCAATTGCTTAACCTGTGTAGGCATTGCTTACCTCGTGAAAACATGCTTAAACCCGCTTCTTGCTGCTTAAAAGTGCTTACTCCTGTTTACCCCAAGCTAATTTCTTTAAAAGATAAGAAAAAAGGGTTGATAGGAAAGTGGTGAAAAAGGGGTAGAAACAGGGAAAGACAGGATGGAAAATAGCTAGGGATGTGCAGGAAGGGTGTGGGAAAGGTCCATAGCTGCCCATTTTTCTTCAGCAACAGCTGTGCATATACACTGAATTTGGGGATATATTTAGACACTCAAACTCCTGAGAGAGGGGTGAGAACAACAATAATATTTTGTAAAGTCAATTAGACAAGCTTGCATGTGTTCAGTGGACATATGTGCAAAATGTACAGCTATGTATAGGGCGAGATTTTTTTTTTTTCGGTACAGATTGCCATTTTTTTTTCAGGTGAGAGTGGGATGTTGGGGAGGGATAGTAGGTATATTTGGGGATGTAGGTTGGATAGGTTAACAAACAAGACAAACAAGATGCATACAGGGGCGGTATATGACACATGTGGGGGAGGACACCTTGATGGGGAGGGGTGTTGGGAAATCGGAAACCCATGCGCCCCCTAGTGGAAACAGTGGGACTGAGGTCCCCACTCATGGGCAGTCACCTTCACAGCCTCGAAGGTGGCTGTGCTGGGGGCTGAGTTGGAGAAACAGGCCGACCCTCTAGTAGTGACACTCGGCCCTCGAGCTGGTGTAGCAGATCTCCAAACTGCTGGTTGAGCTCGCTACGCACCACCACCCAGACCTGGCGATGGATGACAGGTTCCTGTCCGTGCCCACTCCTGGGGAGGCAAGCCCCATCCTTTGAGGTGGTTCCACCCAAAGGTGGTGCAGGACCAATGGATGAGGAGGTCCTGGGTTGGGCCCCAGATGTGCTGGTGCCTGGTGCCATGGCCAGCTGAGGTGGGATAGGTGGGTCCGCTGGGACCCACATTCCCATATGTGCTATGGTGTTTATGTTTTATCAACATATGTGGGTAAGTAATAGTCAACACATTCCAGGATTAGCTATAACAGCATGCATAGATATTCCCATTAACCCAGACACCAGATATGAACAGTTGCATAGCAAACAGAACACATGCATATAAGGGAACACAGTGGTAATTACAACAGCATGCAGGTACATCGATGGCACCATGCCACCAGTGTGGGAGTATTTCAACATAGCACATGCATAGAAATAGGTTTAGATAATTATCAAACCATAGGACATATGTCCCAACATTACAGTTAGGTCAGCACATACCAATTGAGTTGGGTATTCAGTTTATTGCTGCAGATATGTTGGGGGGAGAAAGATTTCAATTAACAACTAGTATATTCCTATAGTTCACATTACTTTCCTGGTTAGTGCTGTTATCTGTACTTTACAAGTATTAGTACACTACCCTATTGCCTTACTTTGGACAGTGGTATGGCTGTCGACAACTATACACACAAACTGGTTTTACCTGCAGTATACACATCTTACCTGGTGTACCTGTGAAGGAATTGTTTGTTAACACTAACTAACTGTTTCTACACATACCTCAGATTCCAAGTTGATGTTATGCACATACCTGTCCATCTCTTTTTGCACAGACTCTGGGCATGTCTTGACCACATGCAGGTGAACCGGGACATATTTAGACTATTGACCTCTTAAACCTTTAGTGACTTACAACACTCCTATACAGGATTTCTTAGACAGTTATATTATGTAGCACAGTGTGGGTGACAGTGATGAGTGATATCTTATTGTTCAGAGCAACTGCAACACTCACAACGTGTTTGCATCTGATGGATCTGTTGTAGCATTGTTTGTTAGCACTACCTGAATGTTACCACACAAATTACCAGATTCCACATTAGTATTATGCGCATACATCTCACTCTGTTACTGTACACACTGTGGTCACAGCTTGACAACATGGGGGTGTAGATGGGACATGCTTAGCTTATTACTCTAATAACATTTTGGGGAGTTGCTGGAGTGACAGATTTGTTCTTATAGATGTGTGTATTTCCTGATTGCTGCCTAAACATCTGGGATCATCCCACTGATTTCCCAGGGGGACAGGGTGACAGGCAGCAGATGTGGGCAGACTGGACATTCTGGACATATCTGTACAGTTGTGGGGTATGAGTCTGTATGCAGCCTTCTACCACTCCCAAGATTCGGACCATGGCTGTGTCTGCTAAAAATAAAACACTGTCCATCACAGTTGTGTGTGCTATATAGATATTGCTGTATATCGCTTACCTGATTTCTGTCTATAATTCTCCTGTGGTTTTACATTCTGACCTTGTATTACAACACTGTTATACAGGATTTCCTAGGCAGTTATATTATGTAGCACAGTGTGGGTGACAGTGATGAATAATACCTTATTTTTCTGAGCAACTGCAATAATAACAATGCCATACCATACCAAAGTAAACAGTACCAGTACAGGGTATCAATCTTTTATTTCTAGGCACAGTGTTCGTATCTGACGGGCCTGTGGGAGCAATGTTTGTTCACACTACTTGAATGTTGTCACACAAATTACCAGATTCCACATTAGTATTACGCACATACATCTCACTCTGTAACTGTACACACTGTGGTCACAGCTTGACAACACGGGGCTGTAGATGGGACATACTTGGCTTATTACTCTCATAAAATGTTGGGGAGTTGCTAGAGTGACAGATTTGTTCTCTTAGATGCCTGACAATCAGTTGTATTTCTTGTTTGCTGTCTACACGTCTGGGATCATCCCACTGATTTCCCAGGGGGACAGGGTGATGGGCAGCAGATATGAGCCAATTTACTGGACATTCTGGACATATCTGTACAGTTGTGGGGTATGATTCTGTATACAGTCTACTACCACTTCCAGGATTAGAATCATGGCTGGGTGTGCTAAAAATGCAACAGTTTACGTCTCAGCTGTGTGTCCTATTTGGATTTTGTTGTCTGTCTTTTCACTGTTTTCTATATCTCTCTCAGTTGTACTAAAATACCTCTGGGGATTACACCAGTCATATACAGACATTCCTACACATTTTATTTATGTTGCACAGTGTGGGTAACAGTGCCTAATACAACAGTACTATTAAGTGATTGCAAATCTACATTACCATATGATACCAGAGTAAACACATGCAGTCCAGCAGTTAGACCTTTATTGTCAGGCTATTATGCTTTTATTTACATACAACCTATTAGAGACTCTTCCTGCCATATTCTCTGGTGTATGCAGTACATGCCTTAAACAATACATGTTTTATACAGGCAATTGACTTACTACTACTTTTAGATTTATTTCCTATGACAGTACATGCAAGAGTATTACTAACCTGCCTTGCGTCGCAACCGCTCCAAGCGACACCTATGGGACTCCTGGTTCGCAGCCCACTCACTTGCTACTGTGATGGACATAAGAGGAATATTTAGCCATACCTATCCATAATATACATGAGCTGGAAGTTTTAAACAGGCAGTGGAGTGATACTTACACATGGCTGGGACCTCCCCTGTCCTCCTAAACTCTTTGATCCACTGATCCAAGAGATCCCCCTTTTGCCACTTCAGGTTGGCATAGCGATGCCTTACCTGCTCACTAGTTCAGGGTACGGTAGTGGCACTGCTGAGGTCATGGGCGAGATGGTCCCAGGCTTCTGCTTTATATTGGGAACCCTGGTGCTGGCCCTGCAGTAGTCTCTGCTCATGGTCTTTCACAAGGAGTCCTGCCATGACTCTGGACCCCTGGATAACCCAGTGCTGTGCCAGAAAGCGCACACTCTCTCCCATTCCAGACATAGTGCCTACAAAGGGAAGCTACAACCAGTTATGAGATGTATTCCTGCCTGTTGGGTTTAAATAAGGCTGATTTCCTGGACTTTGCTGTGATTGGACAGTTTTGAAAACGCTAAGCTATGGGCAAACCTGCTTACCTAAGGTTGGCATTGTTTAAAGGATTATACCAATGGGCAAACTGATTGAGCTGGTCAACACATTACTTACACCTACTAAGTTGGGCTGTGCAATGCTTAGCATTGCTTAATATTTAATTTGCATTATATTTGCTTTTAGGCATTTATTTAGTATTCATTACATGTTATATATGTGTTTGGTATCCATGATTCATGTGTACATACACTGTATGGGGTCCTTGTGTTTATTAGGGGATTTCTGCACTTTATTACAATGACACCTCACATCTGGGCTTACTGAAGTACTCCAGTTCACATATTTATGTTATGTAGTAGGTTATACAACATAAGACTGTATATAGATTCCTTTCACATGTTCAGTTTGATTTTCCTATAGTGAGGATTTTTTGGTGATACCTTACTTTTATGTACTGTTGTGATGGCTTAGTAGTAGATCACTTTTGCTATGGTGTGCAGGGTCCTGGGTTGAGCCCTGCAGAGGCTGTTTATTTTGTTGCTGGGCAGAACAAGGGTTGTTGGATGCAAGGTGATTAAGGCACTTTTAAGCAATTGTAAGTGGGTTTGCATGGGTTTGTGTGAAGGTAAGCAGTGCTAACCTCCGGTTAAATATGCTTACAGAGTGTTAGCTTCAATATTGCTTAACCTGTGTGTGCATTGCTTACCCCTGCACAAACAGGCTTAAACTCGCTTACTACTGTTTAAATATGCTTACTCTTGCTTACTAGTGCTTATACCCACTTACCACCGCACTACTTTAGAGAGTAATGTCTAATGCTTCTTGGGAAGGTGGTGGATTTGGAAGCTGTATGGAGTTATCATTCATCACACATTTTACCTTCCATTTGTATCCCTGATTCCTGTGTACATATACTGTATGGAGCACATGTGATTATCTGTGGACTTTGCAACATTATAACAATGACACCTCACAGCTGCATTTAATGCAGTACTCAATTTCACAAATATATGTTATTTAGTAGGTTACGCAACTAAAAATATTGGTCATAAAGTGATTTGACATGGAAAATGGAATGTACTGGAGTGGGACTCGAACTGGGCATGACTGCTCGTAAGGCAAATGCTCTGCCCACTACACTACAAATGCTCTGCCCACTACACTATTGCTATACTGCTCCATTTGCATATATCTTGCTTTTTATCCTCTTGTGTCATTTAAGCTGCATTAACCATAGCTAAGTGATGGGCAAACCCACACACCTATGGTTAAATTTAATCTGTTTCATAAAAAAAAAAAAAAAAAAAAACAACTTTATATTTGTTGTTTTAACTATCGCTCTTCTACACGTGGGGAGATGTTGATGGGGGTATACGAACACCTATGAGAGGTCTCGCTCATTCTTTTATTACTATTCTGCTGCTCTTCATTGCAGGGACATGTATATTCTGAGAGCTCTGCTCTCAGACATGCCTCCTGCACTCTTACATGCTCCATGTAGGATTAACAGCTCAGGCAGCGCTCCTTCATTAATATGCATGGCGCACTGCCATCCTGCTCCTAAATGGTCGCTTCTGTGCATGACTAAGCTAGTCCTGCATGGAAGGGTAGTGAATCTGGTGGCAAACCTCTCCGCCAGAATTAATAAAAGATGATATGCAAAACAAGGGGTTACTAACATTGATTTTTAACCTCTTTGCTTAGACTGCCCAAAATCACAGTTAATAACTCTCTTCACTATCTATAAATGTGATACTGCGGTGGTGGTGCTGCGATAGCGTTGTCACCTCACAGTTAGACATTGCCCGTTTGATTCTCAGTTAGAGCGGCTTCTGTGTAGTGACATGCATGAATAGGTGTTCCTTCGTTGAAGGTTGTACGTTAGGCCCGGCAAGCCAGTACGTAAAAATCTACTGCCAATCATTAGTGGACCGGACTGGGGAAGTGAGGTGTAACCATTATCCTTGCTATTTGTTTTACACATAATTTGTAGTAGGGACACTATTTCACAATAAGTCTCCCTAAACTTTTGTTAGGATTTAAAATATCATGCTTTTGTCATCATAAATCTCTACCTTATCATCATCTTGAGCAGGTCAAGAGACTAAATAATACATCTACATTCACAGAGTAATAACAATGGTTCATACTTTTTGTGTTCTGAAACATATGTACATGTGTATATGGACAGATTTATGGGAACAGTTTATTTGTTATCCATTCATATCATCAAAAAACAATTTATCATCTTTTTTTATGTAGCATTGTTTTGAATGAATGGTATGAAACCATGATAGGTTCTAAATCCTGGTAAAGAGGGAGTACTGTCATTGCACTGATACCTTGTCTCAGTAACTTCAGAAATATGAATGTTTTCAACTTGCAAGGGAACCAAAAGTTCTACAAATTTCTATTTAGACTCCTAACATTAAGTAGACTCCTTGATGTTGTTCAAATCTGAGTTTGGGTTCTCTGTGTGGAATTGTCCATTAGGGGGATACTGCCTAAAAAGGAGCTGTAGGAAACGCAAAGGCCTTAGCTAGTATGTGATAGCCCTGGTATGACAGGTGTAAGTCATCCCTACTGAAACAGGAAGTCTTGTCTACCATATCATACCATGTTGAAACACATGGGATACCCACAGAATGACACAAACTACTTAGCCAGTTGTTAAAGCCAGTAATCTTGTCTTTGTATCCAGGTGTTGCTCTTAGTGAAGGCAAGATATTGCTCAAGACCATGGTTTTTCCTGCCTCTGACACATGCACACTAAGCTCCATCATGTCTTTCTGCATATCTCTCTGAGTGGAGCAATTCACGTCATTCACTCCCACATGAGCCCCCACTAGGTTGTAATTATATTTGTCTGGCTTAAGGGACCTTAGGTCCCTTATAACATCATATTACCTGGCATCAGACAAACAGCATGCAGTCACCCTGCTTGTGTCCAGTCTGATGAGAATGGACTAAGCATGTGTAACTAGGGAGTCACCTATGACTAAGTCATGTCCCTATGTGAAACAGACTTACTTGCTACATACAAAAAGATGATACATTGTTTTTTGATGATATGAATGGATAACAAATAAACTGTTCGCATAAATCTGTCCCTATGTGAAACAGACTTAGTGGGCCTTATGGGTGTTGCCTTCACAAGGCAGTGTGGTTGAGACAGGGATACTTTATAATGAGCTCTGGGAGACATTGGCAATTTTTCTACAGCCTCAGCATATATTATGGAGTCTAGCATACCAGATATTGACCTGCCAGTCCATCACAACTGGTAGAAGAGTGATGAGCCTGTAACTTAGATTACCCTTTTATTACCTGTAAACCATTCACAAGCTGTGCAATGGATCAATATCTCCAGCCCAAAGCATTCCCATTCTCACCATAGCTATCCTCTCTCATTGTATGGTACATGATAAATTACTGCAGCCTTATTGATTTGTTCATTTACTTTTGATGTTCATAGATGTTCAGCTGCTCACTATCCATTTTCATTTGAGTCCTGTGGAGAAATTCTGAGGGACAACCATTAACCTAGCTTAAATGTTATCAGCATAGTATCAGCTCCACTAATATAGAGGAATAAAGTTCTGACTATAGCTCTAGTGACTTAGTTTTGATTAGAAGTTTAGGTGTTTGCTGAAGCTGGTGTAGTAGGATGGATGTGTCTGCATTGAGGCAGAGAACAGACTGTTATTTTCCAATGACACAATCTAGAAGGTGCAGCAATTCAAGGGAAAACCCAGGGGATGGAATTCAGCCACTAAGCTGAGAAAGTGGTAGTCTTCATGACTGATGTAAGGGAGTGTGCACTCATACTGTGACATCACAGTGGCTTCTGCAGTGATGTGGGTCACCTGTCCCCTATGCAGGGGTGGGTGTAAGACCCATAATAAATATGTTATTATTCATGGGATGCCAGTGAATGGCACAAACAACCCCTGAAACTGCTTCTATGACAGCTGGTCATGGTCACCTCTCACCCTCACTGGGGAATATCCTCTACAGGAGAATGAATAGGCTTGTCTAATGGGGCGGGGGGGGGGGGTGATGATCAGCAGGTGCAATGTGAAAAAGCACAAAGAAACATAAAATTACATGAAGTTAATAATCAGTTTATAAACATGCGTGATTCAATAAACAATGAAAAAGAATAATTAAAAAAGACATTATAAACAGCCTATAAGGCGATTAGGGACAGTGAACAAGAACTAAGTTAACGAGTTTTTGTCATACAATGTGTAATTAAGGATGAGATAAGTAATATTTAATAATTGATAATGCAACTTATCTGGTTTCTGCATTATCAGATAATAGGTGTAGACATCAAAGCAAGAGTACAGTTAACAATTCTAACTAGAATATGATTCTCAGACTTATAGATAAGTTTTATGTAACTCCACAATGACAAGTCCATTTGTGTTGAACCAGACTGTCAATGGGTTTTTGAATAAATATTTGAAAGACATTTAGCACAGTAACAATAGAAGTCTGTTCTAGAGTTTTGCAAACATGGACAATTAATTTTGAACCACAAAACCTATTAGTGATTTAGGAATGTCTAGCAGAAAATAACCTGAGATCATACTGCAGTTTTTTCCATTCAAGAACAAATAAACAAAAAAGTGTAGGTTGAATTCAAGCTTTCACAGATGTTATTTATTTATTTTACATTTGTTGACCAGGGAAGTCCAGCAAGATGCAAAGGACCCTTTTCAGCTGAGGCGCAGGAAGAAAAGCTCCAGTACATACACTACAATCTAAATCCTTTAAGTATATAGTATGAGCAATGCCAGGCAGAATACAATTAAAATAAATTTTACAAGGTCAAAATAGATAAGATCTAACAACACATACAGTAGTAAGGCTTCTTATACTAATTACACTCTTTACAGATATAGTTAAATAAATAACTATGCAGTAAGGTGGATGTCACAAATACTGAGTTAGCTACAAAGGGTGGATAGCAAAAGGGTGATTTATTTATGATATATAAAAGGAAAGAGTGGTAAAAGAGTTAAGAGAGGCATAGGTAGAAGGTGGGGTGGTAGAAGACAGAATGATACTTGGTAACAGAGTAGGGGAGTGCAGAGGTCTAGCTGAAAAAGAGGACAAAATCAGAAATGTTTTACTTATCCTGGAGATGTAGAGTTACAGCACCAGGATGTCACCAGTTCTTTTCTTATATGTGTTTTGAATGCCTGTAGATTTTCAATAAGCCTGAGACCATATTGTGAAGTCAATGACAACAGTGCTTTCTGGCAAATCTAGCAGTTGTGTTACAATCTTGTTTGAGTTTGTGAGAATGAAATCTAGTGAATATGGGCAGAGCTTAGTAAAATCATGACAGTCGATACAGTGAAGGCATATGAAATGTACAGGGGGAATAATGAGCTCTAGCTGAGATGGTAGCTTAACTCTTAAGCTCTGAAACAGTTATGCCTGACAGGGGGAAGATTTCAGGAAAATAATGAAATGCCCAGTGGTGATATGACCATGAAATGGTATATTGTTCTTTCCTTCTCTCTCTCTCTCTCTCTCCCTCCTGCCCATTCTCACTCAACCATACTTAGGAGGGTAACTTCTCTTATAATGCAAACATGCATTCCTAAATTTTGATAGCTAAGAAGGTTTAGAAGTTTATAACCAGTAACCCACCTAACATTAAGTCAGTGTTTCCATGGTGGAAAAGCTTACTTTTGCAGGTACGGGACTTCTGTTCTGTGGCAAAAGCTAAGCTGTTAACTTTGATAGTAAGCAAAGAGATTTAGAACCAGCCTCTGCAAATAAACCTGAAGACTACATAATGACCCACTTCAAATGCAAGTAATCTTTACTAGGATATGTATTGGTGAAGTGTGTACTGGACATATTAGTAAGGGACCACATTGGTTAAGTGTACACTGGACATATTAGTAAGGGACTAGACATATTAGTAAGGGACCAAACACAATTATACCTGGAAAGAACTCTCAACCAGTTAACTCTGTGGAATAAACTTGGTAAGGCTATAGGCGCTAGCCAGAGGCAACACAGGCACAACAGTGTAAATGTGCAAACTCTAGATCAGGTAAAGTCAGTACTGATCAAGCTTATGTAAATAAGTAAGACACGGGTGAGCCTACATAAATCAATAAGGCATTATAAGGTTTTTTTTCTTAGCTATATGACTTTTGAATACTGTCCAGCAAGGCTATGAGAGAATTAATGTTCCAATTCCTTCAGAATTTCACACTTCTTAAGATTAGTACAAAGAACACATTAAGCCTCACCTCCTAGTCTACAAAACATGACGTATGTTCTGCTGTTCAACAGGTAGTCAAGGTAAAGCTCCAGGTCTGTAGAGTTTTATTGCTAATATTTGTAGAGTGCTAAATAATCAACTAGCCCTTCCAAAACAAAAAGATTCTACAAGAGTTAGGAATCATCACTCTATACTCCTAATAAATAATGAAGCTTAATCATATTTAAAAAATCTTAGCTCAGAAGTTGTAACCTCTGATTCCCAAACTGATGCACCCTTTTGCATAGGGCCACTCTAATGTAGTTCATATAATGTCAATACTTTACTGTATGCGACCAGAATAATCTCTACATGAATATGGTAGTGTTCATCCATTTTAGAACATGGCTTTTATTTGATACAGTGAGAATACCTTTGAAGATGATGACAGTTAACTGATTTCTGCTTCTTGTATTATTTCTTCTCAGGATTTGTTTATCTCTGCTATGTAGCTTTGTTTACTAATGCCACTTTGTTATCCTTTTTCCCTTCAGGAAAGTTAAGATATCATTCAATACAGCCCTTTTCCCACTTCTCTTTTCTTATCAGTTGTAGAATCGCTCTGCTATTGGAGTGATTCTATAGCTGATAAAGTTACATACAGTCATCCAGACAATGATGTTTTTAAGTGATTACTTATTATTTAGTGTGGACACAGAGTACAACACTCTTAAATTGCTGAATATATTGGACATACCTTATAAATTATCAGGCCTTCAAGTGAAAGCATCAAAAATGGAACCATATCCAGCAAACCCTCTTGCAGTGGTCCTAAAAAGGAAAACACAGAATTCTCCTTTGGATTGTACACTGCATTGCCTAAATGCCAAGGTATCAGAATTCATCCTAACATTACAAAAATGTTACATCTGCTATTGGAGTAACTATTTGCTCATGTTTCTAACCAGAAACATTTGCATATCTCTCTCTCTCTCTGCCCTGGAAATTATACAGGTTATTACAAATTCTTCTGTCTTACACTTTTGTCCTGCTAGGGTTATCACATTGATTTGGAAATGAAAAAGGTAAAGGACGGAAACATTTCCTAAGCTTCAGGTAACAAGGCCAGTTTCGGGATGCCAGACCTACAAACCTATGTTCATGCTTTCATGATGGTAAAATCCTTAGCCCATGATAATTATGGCAGGACCTGTTTGACGAGTATAGATGTGGCAGTTCTGGAGAGTGTCTGAAATTTCTCCCTTCATGCGTATGGGGTATACTTTATTAATTAGCTAATGAGGTGTTATACACTATATGCACTTCAAAACTGTCATAGAGTTAGCAAAAAAAAAAAATTTGTGTGTGTGTGTGTGTGTGTGTGTGTGTGTGTGTGTGTGTGTGTGTATATATATATATATATATATATATATATATATATACGGTTTCTGTCCAGAATTTCAAAGCTCAAAACTTCAAATTTCATATGACTGAAGATCATATGTTCGAAATTTCAAAACTTCGAAATCCTGAGTGGAGATCGGCATACAGTGCAGACCGGGAGATTTCTCTTGTCTCCACTGTAGTGCGATCTCGGCGTTGGTATATTTAAGTTGTGGGGGTTGTGGGGGGGCTTGCCCCCCCTGCATAGAAGTTTTTGTGTGTTGGGTGGTATTTTGGGGGGGTTCACAATTTCGAGATTCCAAGATCTGGATATTCTGAGTTCGATATTCTGAAACGCAAGAGTTTGGGATTTTGAAATTTTGTAGTGAACCCATATATACACACACACACACACACACACACACACACACACACACACATACACACATATATATATATATATATATATATATATATAGCTACATACATAGATATATATACATATGCAGGATTGCCAAGCATTTGATCTTCAGCATATGGGACAATATGAAGCTTGATGGAGGATTTAATTCTAAAGAGGGGTAGAAATCTCTTGCAAACTTCTCACATTTAAAGGAATAATTCTCCTTCTCAGTGTGACTTTTGGAAAGGTCTGCAGATCAGAAATGCTACTGTGTTCTGTCCATTCAGGTCAGCCATTATGAGGGGGAGGATATCACCTGTAAATAAACAGGAAAAAAAACATTCAGTCTAATGCCAGTACAACCCCCCCAATTTAATCCAAATACATAAGTTTCATATGAGAAGGTAGTTAGGCCCTATTTACCAGCAAGCAGCTACTTTGTCATTACATGTAGTGATGAAAGTCAAGCCTCAGATAATCACCCAGTGTTCAGCATTTGTCAATACCTTTCCAGAAATGTTACAGACAATGGTATTATTGTTCAAATGTTGCATCCGGACCTGCTGCTGGTTACTGGACCCTGTGATCTTCTTCTTCTGTCCCTTCTTTAATCTTATCAAATATAATTTGAAATTGGACTATTTTATAGAGCTGCAAAGGTATTAACTTCTACTTGATATACCAAACTTCAGTTTTATGCATGCTAAGAATCTAAAAAGGTTTGAGTACTATCATTAGATGAAATATGCAGCTGTCAAAGGATTAACACTTTTCCATGTACTTTCTGCTGATATGTTCTTCAAGACCCTTTCTTTATTCATCTTGCAACTATGAGCAACTTTTATTTTAAGCTGTATGCTGACTGTGACACTAAAACATAATTTGTATCTATCTGTGACACAGTTCTGCATTTTACATCAGAAAAGGGAAAAAAAAGAAGGCTCAAGCAAACAATATCAGAGCATTATTCTAAAATTAGAAGAGAGGCTGTTACAAATATTATATTTATATAAGTCACTGACACAGAATCTGACCATAAGTTTCATTTTGTATTAGAAAAGTAATTAGGGGGTGGGAACCTGAAAGTATATACAGAACTTTGAGAATAGTATTGATTCATGCAGCTTAGAACTGGGAAGACCCTGAGTCTTATTGGATTCATAGATTCATAGATGTTCCAAGGCCACTGAGTCTCATAACCATTCTCACCTTGCCAGTATACTTCTTAAGTCTATACCTTCTTTCTCCAGAAGGTCCATATCAGTCAATCTTGGAATAAATTTGTGGATCCCATCTAACAATCTAGTTTATGTTTAAAGGAAAATAGGGTCTCGCACTGCTTAACATGTTCAGAATGCATATTTCAGAGGTTTGTGAGGTGTTAAATTATAAAATTTGTACCTCCACTGAGATTGTTTTTTAGGTGTTGAAGATTTAGGTCTCTAGTTCTAGTGGAAATATTGGAATTGTGGAAAAAGTGGAGGCTCGGGACAACTGGGCCTCTAATGACACAATGTGCTCTACTCCTATCAATACAGTTATAAAGCAAGATGCTAAAACCTTAGATAATATATTTAATACACTGTTTATTATTTCAAGAAAACAGATGCAGAAAACAGCTTTTACTGGCTTGGTGCATAAAAATCAGTTGATTGGGTAGAGTGAACCTTTCTCTTTCAGGTATTAAGGATGTTTGGTATACCAGAAGACTTTACTATGTAAGGTAAGATCAATTTTGAAGGGATCTTCTGAAAGGATAAACATTAATGGATGTCTTTCAGATCCATTAAACGCAGGGATGCCCACAATCCCTCCCATTGTTAAGTTTATATATATAATTTTGGTTGCTTGGATTTGTTAATATTCTGTGGTAAAGTATAGTTGGAGTAGGCAAGGGACAAAGTTATCCCTTTTATAGATGGCTTATTTATGTATCTAATTGAGCGGTATATGTTTTGAAGTTATTTGAGATTCTGGAAATGTGTGCCAAAAAAGTAGGATACAAAATAAATTACCAGTCAGACGTGCACTATATTTGAGCTGTTTGTGTAGCTGTCTGAAGGCACTCTTATTTATGGGAATATAATGCAATGTATCACCACAAAGTATGGATGGCTTCTACTTTAGAAAAAACACACGTTCTCTCATCAATAATTTGTCAAAAAGTTAAAAAGAAGGTTGGCTACATAGAAAATGTAATGTTAGAGTTACACCAAAGGGTGCAATCAATTATAGAATTTATTCCTGTTGTGTCTCTATGATTGTTTTTTGGACCATAATAAGTTTGATGTTGAACTGTGCATGGCATAGTGGTGGGGCTATACGCACTTTTGATAAACTGATCCTACATCAACAATTAAGAGGGTTGTGGCTTTCAGATTTCCAATTGTTTTGGAGAGCAACTCAGCTGTGTCTCTTTTGCCATTGGTTACATCCAGACTATGTGGCAAAATGGAAGACATTGTTCCATAAGATTTCAGAAATGGGTGGCTGGAAAGCCTGGTATTTACTTGAGAAAATAGAATAAGGGATATTCATTCATCCTTCATTGAGGTAGTGGGTACAAATCTCCAAAACAGACAAAATTATGGAGTTGCAGAGACAGTTAAATTGTTATAACCTAAAGAGGTGCATTTGTGTATGGAACCAATGACTGATGGCTTAATGTGGATTGTTAGTAGAAAGGAGATGCATTGTTGGAAGCAATTAGTGAATAGAGGGTGCTTCCTTTCATGGTCACAATTTCAGACTGAATTTGTTGCAGCCAGAGAGCGCTTTTGATATATGGTGGGATTAAAGCAATATTTCTGTGCTACAAGTGTAGGGAGAAAATAATAATAACAATAATAGTAATAGTAAAAAAAATAATTCTGGCAGAGTTTAGGCAAGGGAATGGATATTTGAAAATGTTGGTTAACAGTATCTATGGATTTCTGAACAATATGAATCAGTATGTAAAGTAAAACATGGCAAAAATAGGAAAAAACAGTTAAATATTCAAATTCCCAAATGTATGAGAAGAGTTCACTACATTGACATAGTTGGCATAATGGTTAAGGCCTGAACCTCCCATACACAAAGTAGAAGGGTCAACCTTGACCGATATCCAATGTCTGTGTGGGGTTTGAATGTTCTCTGCATGTCTATGTGCCTTTGTGGAGTTTCTCCAACCATCCAAAAACATGAAGGGTGTTTGTACCTCAAACTCACCCAAAAATTGAATGGAAGCATAGGCAGCAGTACAGACTCTAGGTGGTCCGTTATTGGGCAACAGATGTATAGACCAACGTCTTTAGGCACCAACTGTTGTATGCAGTATCCCCTATTTAGGGGAACAATAAAAGTAAAGGACCAAAGTGATAAAGCAACCTGATCCAAGCTAAACCATCCTAGGGGGGCTGGGTGACCCCTGCCAGAATGAATAGAACAAATGTTAAGGAAGTAGCTCAAATGCAGGCTGTGGTTCAAAATGGACAGTGGATCTTAACTTTTATTTGGAAGGTCCATAGTTCTTATATTAAAAACCTTCAAATCTTAAAAATTAAGTTAGCTTGAGTTAATATTCATTTAAAGGAACATTGTTTGGATTAGTGCCTTTGCTTTATAGACTTTATGGGATCATGAAACACTTACAGTGGTTGCTTGAGAGCCGGTTGTGGTTCAGGTTGGAGAGTGAGCCTTAGCTTCTATCTGGAAGTTTATTTATTTTATTTATTAACATTTAATTATTGGAAATTCCTAATGAGAAGAAGCCCAGTTTCAGTGGAGGCCTGAGGAGAAAAGCTTGAAATTATTACAAAACATTTAAAGAACAATAATCCAAAAAAGTCACCCAAGTCAGTATTCATGTAAAGAATATAAGGTTTTCTTGATCTGACAATTAGGGGCAGAGACTTGCCTTTAAAAAGCAGTAAAAGCATATGATCTTTGCTCATATGTCATCATTGAAATGAGAAGTAGATTTATGCGTAAAGTTCCTGAAACTATAGAACATTGAAAGGGTATTTTTAATGCTTCTGCAAAAAATAAAATGCACATCATGAGTAATGATTTTCAGTGCGTGCTTTATTACCTTTAAGCTTGTCACCATGTGTGCACATACACACAAAGTAGACATTTTCTCATTTATGCATTACATTGGTGTTACAGTAAAGTCAACTTTTATAATTGAATAACCAAGGAAATTAATGACTGAGAAAATTGGGGCTTTAAGGAAACATTTTTATTGACAGAGAGCAGAGTAATTTTTTATTAAGTCAGCGGTATGATTTTAATGAGTACTCCCTGTATATTAACTCACCCCTTTGGAAAGCTGACTGCCCAGTAGGGTTTTTCTTATTTATAAACTTGTTTTCTATACTCTAGTAACACATAATTTCCTGTTCTGAAAACTCCCAAAACTAAGATCTACTGTACTTATAACAGTTTTTCTTTCTCAGTCCCACTGCAGCATGATAATTATTCACCGCAGGAAAAAAAAGCCAAGCTATTCATAAAATTAATTTCCCTGATGAAAAATTTCTGTTCAGTGATGTTTTCTGCTCATTGTTTTGAATATCAGAGAATAACATATGTCACTTAAATTTAAAACTTTAAAACCATGGCCTAGCTCAACCTTCAGTTCTTGATATAAAAGCACAAGTGATAACAAACTGCTTTTCAGTTCACAAACTGCCTTCTCTTACTTTTGTCTGTACTACTTTGTGTGCCTCTTCATCTAACACTGTACTACATTATGTGCCTCTTCCTCCCCCGGTTCCTGCAGCCTCTCTCCCCTCCCTATATGTTTCTCTTACTGAATACCTTTCTCTTCTACACTCTACTTTACCCTCTACTCCATCTGAGCATGCTTTCCTCCCATTTCTAGTTGCACTAAACCATGTTGTACATACATATGTACTTACTGTTTTGTAAATAATATGATTTTACTTCTGTAACAGACAATCTTACAATGTTTATTAGAACGTCAACAATATCCCCAGGATTCAATAAAGTCCATGTAGGCTCCATGTAGAGCCTACATGGAATATGAATGTGTACACGGCCATGGTTCCCGCTAGGCAGCTCGCCATATATATCAATTATGGTGTGCACCTAAGGGAGGTAACAGCAATGCGGACATTGAATCCGTGTAAGACTGATGGCACAGCTACATACCTTTCAACCTGTTAACCTTGGAAAAGGTGTACAAGACATTTTATTTCACTAAATTGCATTATTTATTTATTTATTTTTTATGTTTATGTGCTTGTTTGCGCTGTGCAGCACGGTACTTAGCTATGTTTAGCTTTGCACAGATATACATCAGACATCCACTAGATATCTAAAATAGAAACTGGATACATTCAATGTTAATAATTTTAATTTTATTTTTAAATTTATTTGCTTCATGTTCTTGTTTGCTCAATGTGGTGTGTTGCTTAGCTAGGTGTAGCATGGCATACTTAAGCAGTAGATATCTGCTAGACAGCTACAAATAGAAACCAGATGTATTCAGTTGTTGTAGGTCTGCACTGCTTAGTAACGCGCAAACCTGAGCAGCAAAACTGTGATGCTCACATAGGCACATTCGCAGTATATATGAAGATGCATGAGTTCACTTCACTATCCCAGTGGCTAGATAAATTGAGTCATGATCTACAGTGTAGTAGGTCCTGAGTTTGAGTCCTGGGCAGTAATACGTTTTGCATATAATGCTGTGAAATGGTGTCAGGTGACTGAAACATCAGTTGAGTTTAAATTAAACAATTGTTACATTTAGAAAAGCTGTATGATGCTAAGCTTTGCTAAAACACAGTTTGTGCTAGTTTGCACGATGTTAAGCAAAGTGGTGTATTTTTGAAAGTTACATTATGATATGCAGGGGTGGAAATGAAGCCTATTTAAAGGCCAGTAGGTGGGAATTTCACATCATTCCTTGGAGCCTGACTTTGACTGTGGGTATAGCTGCTGGTGTTGGTGAAGGAGTGTGCTGCAGGGCACAAAAGTGGGGTGTGCAGGAGTCCTGGTTTTTCAATGGACTCTGGGTATGGCACCATGAAACCTGGTTGTTGCAGGGTGACTACCAGGGCTCAGAGTGTAAGTCTGAGGCCTCATATAGTTTGGCCAGGGACCTAACCAGTGGAACTGGTATCCCCTGCACTGGTGATCAGTGCCATCACCACAATGATGACCTGTATTGTAGGAAGAGGGGAATCTTGGACACCTGAATCCAAGAGGCTAGGGATGGGCACACCCCACAGATATGTAGGTATGTTTTCCAGTCATTTACAAATATGCAAGCTGAACTGGTGCAAAACTGGTACATATAATGGTTTCTTTCTCTTACCACAGCAGTTCTATGCAAGGTGTTTGGTCAGGAAGAGGCAAGTGTATGGTATGTAAGAAAATCAATAAAGTAATAACTTAACACATAATTTAATAATGCAATAAAGTAAATACAGATATTGCAGTCTTAACAGTCATGTATGAAATACCTGGGATATCAACCATTTCTATTAATGCGTCAGTGCATATCTAAAATGGTAAATCAAGTTAAAGCAAGTAAGCATGCAGTACTGTGTAGCATAACTTCCAACCATCAGTTAATGTTGTGGTCTAGCCAGATGAAGTGTCATTGTTGTGGTCTGCTCATTGTCGGAAATATGCTGTAGATTTCACTCAATAAATGAATAGGGTAAATGGGTAAGTTAACAGAAGTTCTAGACAGCTATCCATGTGTGGAAATGCCAGATATGAAGGAACATTAATCACTAAAGTGTAAAAGGAGATATTGCTTTGATAATTAATTTTTTCAAATAAAATGTTCAGTATTCCTGTAGTCACTGCTTGTGGGCTCTAATCCAACACCAGCCAACTGATAAATGTAAAGTAGTCAAAACCTTTTCAGCATATGTCATAAATAAATGCTGTGAAATACCCAGATTAAGAGTCAAGGTTGTGTTCTGCACATTTTGTCTGATATATTCTGTAGGTTGCCATCAACAAATGAATAGGGTAAATTCAGAAGGTAATGGAAATCCTACCCAGCTATGCATGTGTGTAAATGCACGATTTGAGACAAGTATGAGTAAAACTTTTAAGCAAGATGGTGGTCTGATAATTTATTTTTTTTTAAATTAAACTTCCAGTATTCCTGTAGTCACTGCTTATGGGCTCTAATCAGACACCACTCAATTGAGAAATGTAAATTAGTCAATAATGTTTCAATATATGTCATCAATAAATGCTGTGCAATATCCAGATTAAGGGTCAAAGTTGTGTTTTGCTCATTCTGTCTGATATATACTGTAAGTTGCAGTCAATAAATGAATAGGGTAAATGTGTAAAGTAATGGAACTTCTACACTGCTATGCAAATGTGTAAATGCACCATTTGATACAACATGAATCAATAAACATTTTAAATGAGATGGTGGGCTGACAATTTATTTTAAATAGAATGTTCTGTATTCCTGTAGTCACTGCTTGTGGGTTCTAATCCCACACCAGCCAACTGAGAAATGTCCAGCTGTCTAGTGTAATCAGTATAAATGAACATACCTCTCAACTCTCACAACTTTTTGCAGAATGTAATACATATTGCTCCATATGTCTGGTCCTTTGATTTGCAGAGATATATGACATTATTTGAAATGCAATTTAATGGCAAATAAGTTATCAGAATTTCTTGCTACTATTGTACGAACACAGTATGTAAAAATGTTCCCTGTTGATGTGCCATTGTACCATCATTATGTATGGCTTGCCCCACAATGTGCCATGCTAATAGGTTGAGATCTATGTATGTTGAGCATAATATATACAATATAAGTGGTCAGTGTTCTCACAAGTGAAATCTAACATATCTCAAAGTATGTACTAGTAGTCTGTCTAGTTATATTATCTATAAAGTTATTAATGTTCTTCTTTTTTCTCTCAACCCACCCCTTCTCTTCTTTTATTTATTAATTATGTTTATTATTATCACTTGATATTATCATATTATTTGTAATTACTTTTTATGTTGGTCTTATATATAATTTAATATTGCTTTGCTGATAAAAAAACTTTAATTTACATTATTTATTGTTCTGTTCCTCATTATATTATTTTCAATTTGTTTTCATTGCTCATTACTGGTTTCTCTTATGTTATTAATTACATTTGTTTATTTTATTTTTATTTTTCCTTATGTTTATTTTTCATTTACCATAGTGTGACAAGGTAGGCCAGTTCCTGGTGATCCACCTACTTTGTCACCCCCGGTCAAGGCACTGGACCAGCACGTCTGGGACACAGCCTGGTGGCTCTTCCTCTGCTGCCTCTGCACTACTTTCTCCAATGGGTAGTTCTGCCCACAAGCTTGTGGTGGTACCCCCTCTGGGAGTGGAGGTGGAGGGTGTGCTTTTGTAACTCAAGACCAACTACCAAGCATGGTGTATAGGCTTGTGCACCAAACTGTTGGTGCCTGCCTACACTGGATGGACAGCATGCTGCCCATTCTGGTGGGGCAGTCTGTCCCCAGGCAACAGTGTCCACAACTGCCTCCACAGGAGCAGTGAAGATGCAGTGCTGACAGTCCCATGAGTGAAGACTTGTGTCACACTACTACTGTGTGCTACATTGCGACTTTCATTTTGTTGCTTGTGTTTGATTAAAGGATGTCGGTTAGCTTAATTGCATATCCACTCACTTCATTGCATGCTAGCATTCAGAGTCTCCTCATTTTCATCAGAACGGTACTGCTTACCCATGACCCCCCCATCTCAGACTTGGAAACCGATTGGAGTCATGAATGAAGATCAGGCCCGTCATGGACGAATCACTGGTGACAAGATAGTGGAGGCAACTCCCTTGGGAGGAACATCAGAGGATGAAAATGAGGAGACTCTGAATGCTAACGTGCGATGGAGTGAGCGGATACGCAATCAAGCTAACCAACATCCTTTAATCAAACACCAGCAACAAAATGAAAGTCGCAATGTAGCACCCCAGCCAAGTTGTCAGAATTTCCGCACTAATAATCGACCTAGTGCCCCTGGGTCGAACAAGCAGAACTTTGCTATTTCCAGGCCTGCTAACTAGGATTTTCACCAACGGAATCAACTAGTCAGAACCAATGGCCACAGAATGAACAAGAGATGGAGGTAATGAACATCATGGTTTCTGATAGTCAAATAGTTATTAATACTAATTGTACTATCATCAAAAATAGTCAAGGTGACTTTAACATTTACAATTCTTCTTCTTTTGTTGTTACAACTGAACTCACTGAAGTGCTCGCTAAAGGATTGACTTTTGTACCTGCTTATAGGATGGACTTGGCTAGACTGATTTTAGACCTTAAACAGTTTGTTCGTAAATTGAACTTGACAGTAGTTTTGGGTAATAATATACCTAGTCTCACTGATTTTAGAGTCTCGAGTTTATTTAATCCACTTTTACATTCTTTGCTTTCTATTTTGAAAGAGTATGTAAGTTAGAGTTTTGAGTTCTACATAATAAATTTAATAATGGCAAATTTAAAACATACTGAATGGATAGCTGTGAACAACTTGAGAACATCTAATGTGAGGGTGGTGAAATCCAACAAGGGCGGTGTCTTAGTCTTTATGGATATTGATGATTATGAAAGCAAGATAAAACAAATTCTAGAAACAGACACTTACCAGCAAGTGTCTACTAATGAAGTAAATATAGCACACCAGCGCATAAAATCATATATAAATGATTTATTTATAGAAATGAGAGTAGATTCCAAATTATTTAATTATTTGACTATGCCTGCACCATTGATACCTGTCATGTTTGGCGTCCCAAAAATTCGCAAAGACTTACAAAATCCACCCCTACCTCTGATAGTAGATGGCAGGAATTCAAATAACATATGCTAGTGCTAATGTGGTTGACACCATTTTGAAAAAGTATGTCACTTCTGAACAACAAATCTGTAAGGATTCTTGTTTTTTTTTTAGCAAGGACTAATGCCCTTGACTTCAATAGTGACTATAATGTCTTAACTGTAGATGTAAAGGACATTTATATGTCTATACCACATACTCAAGGTATAGAATGGGTTTCTCATTTATTGAGGCAAATAGGGTGCACCTCCGTTAGACATTTCTTTGATTGAAGAACTACTGGATATTATCTTATCTAACAGTTTTATTATCTTCAAATGTAACTACTACCTTCAAAAAGTAGGAGTAGTACTGGGGTCACCTTGTGAGGCTAGCTATGCAAATCTGGTGATGGCTTGCTGGGAGCATGAATATGTATTTCAGAATAGTGAAATAATGAACAAAATTCATTTTTTCACCCATTTGGATGACATACTTATCATAGTTAAAGGAGACAAGATGATAGCATTGGAGATAATTCAGTACTTTAATAATACTAATGACTTCTTACAATTTACACATAATTTTCAAAAAACATGCAATTTCATATTTAGATGCAGATCTTAGAAAGGATAGTCAAGAGTGTAGATATGTCACAACCACTTTCAGGAAAAGTACTTACTCAAACTCATTTTTACACTTTTTAAGTGCACTTACCACCAGAAATTCTCAGTAGTCAAAGGCCAACTTGTTTGAGCAGCAAGGATGGTCTCAATTGATGAAGAATTAAATTTAGAACGTGATAAGTTAAAGGAGATGTTCCTTAGAAGAGGTTGCCCACTTATTTTATTGATGACTTGATAACTGAGGTGAGGATTAAAAGAACAAATGGACTTTATAAGACAATTCTGAATAATGGATCATTTCACAATAGGAATAAATAGCTGTCACCCTCCCCCTTTGAATATACAGCTCAACTCAATCAACCCTGTAGACAACAACTTTACTATGGGCTTTGTTATGACATATGGTTTAGATTTTTTACAACTGAAACAAATTGTCAGTAAGAACTGGGAACTTTTAGCTGAAGACAGGACTATTATAGAGAATTGGAAACTGTCCCAAGTTTATTTTCAGAAGGGGTAGGAATTTAAAATATCTACTTGAAGGAAATATTACTGCTACCCCTAGATATCCTGGAATGTATAGATGTGAGGCTTGTGTATATTGAAAACACATGGATTGAAGGTCATTCAGTGTGAATGGTGTGAAATTTAACTGCAATGGGAAATTTAATTGTAATTCAAAAATGGTGGTGTATTTAGCAAAGTGCCAAGCATGTACCTCTTATTATGTTGGCAAGACTGAACATCGGTTTAAAGATCGTGTATATGAACACTTGTATAGCATTAATAGAGGTAAATTAGAAAATGCACTTGTCAAACATGTTTTTTGAACAATAATCATTGTTTTAAATTTCGTATTATGTTTCAGATTCTGTTTTACTCAAGAGGTGGACCTAGTGCATTAAGATTGAAACAACTGGAATTGCTTTGGCAAAAATGACTAAATGCATACAATTACCTTGGGTTGAATGACTTTTGTTCTGTTAACTGCTTACTAAAGTTAAAAAGTTTGGAAAGATAACTTTTAGTATGCAAACATACTGATGTTATGCATTTTAAAAATGTTTTCATAAATGCTATTAATGTAGTTTAAATACTATTAATATTTTTAAATGATTTTTAGAAGGCTATCACTATCAAATAGAGTAAAGAGGATCTTTTAGTATGCTTTCATCATGTTGCATGACCATAAGGGAGGGGTATTTAAACTAGCAAATGATTTCAGTTCTTTATCTGAGGAAGTTCGTATTACAAACTGAATGAAAAGCGCTTAATAAAATTGCAGTTGGACTGTCCCTCAAGAGTGCCATTTTTTTATTTGTTTTGGAGTGTGTTTACTCTTGTGTTTCATTCAAACAAGTCAAATCAAACCGATAGTATAGGGTACAGTATTAGTCTGGCCTACTTTTCATAGTAACTCTCAAGCAACCAGAAACTACAGTTATCCGGCATCTACCAATCCCCATGGGTGCCGGTTAATTGAGAGTTTACTGTACTGAGACTTCTGGGTCTGTAGTCTCCAGAGGCTGTAGATGGCCTACCTTTGTGCATAGGGATGACTGTTACTTTTCTCCATTCACAAAGCTTGATGCCTTTTTTGGTGGCTACAGTCAAATACTAATTCCAAAGCCCCTGACAGGTCGTGTTTCATTCCCTATAGAAGGCATGAAAACACGAACAAATGCAAATAAAACTTAGCAAGAAATACTTTCGAAGACTTAAATTAATCCTGAAAACAACATTGACATCTAGGAACAAAATTCAAGCTATAAACCAATTTGTTCTTCCTGTCCTAACTTACAGTTTTGGAGTGACTGACTGGCCCAGAAAAATGTAGGATAGATTAAACAGGAAAACAAGAAGGATGCTTTATGCTCACCAGATTTATTTATTTAACATTTGTTAACCAGGAAATTCTGACTTGGAACAAAACCAATTTTCAGCAGAAGCCTGGGGAGAAATGCTCCAGATGTATGTCTTTGTAACATGGGAGGAAATCAGAGCACCCGGAGGAAACCCACACAAATGCAGGGAAGGCATGCATACTCCACACAAAAGACACTTCAGCTGAAAATTAAACCAGAGAACCTCTTGCTGTGAGGCAACAATGCTACCGTTGCACCACTGCAAATCTTTGCATACCAAGACTATATATTCCCTGTTCCAAAGGAGGTATGGGCCTCCTTGAAATCGATTACATGTATAGATCTGCAATCGTGGGACTGCACACATATCTGCTGACTTCACAAGACCTAAATGTAGTACAAGTTTTGAGACAGAGAATAGGAGAATACATCTAAGATGACTTCCCTGCTTAGTCTAGCAGAAGCATATTGGCGTCAAGCAGGAATGGAAATCAAACCAGACGTAGATAAAATTCAGGCAGCAACTGAATGTGCCAAAAAAACAAAAGAAGGAATATAAGGTGAAGGGCCAGATGAGCAGGCAAGAACTATGGAAAATGAATAAATATAGTTTCAAGTATAGAAAACATCTGGAAGAACCTCATGTTGATCAGGATCAAAGGCAGGAATGGTTAAGGAGAAGCAAATTCAAACCAAGAGATGAAAGGTTAATATTGGTGGCCCAAAATAGTGGGCTACGTACACATTGGTTTACAAAGTCCATTGAACATGTGAGAAACAGAAAAATGCGGATTTTGTAAAACACCATTGGAAACAGTTGCACAACTCATTGCTGGTTGTGATATACCAGTGGCAAAAGGTCTGTATGCTGAAAGGCATAATACTGTGGCCAGGAGTGGCCCTAGGTCAACTGGTGCCCTAGGCAAAAGGGCTCCATGGCGCCCTCCACCACACCACCCAGTGCCCCCATCCTGGTCTACCTACATCAAATAAATAACAGAAAAGCACCCCTGCTAGAGTGGCACCCTGGGTGGTCGCCTAGTTGGCCTATGCTTAATGCCGGCTATGAATGTGGCAAGACTGTTGCATTGGGGATTGTGCAAGCATTAGGGTACTGAAGTGGCTGAAACACACTGGAAACATGAGCCACAAAGCATAATAGAAAATGATGAAGTCTGCATAACATGGGTTCACCCATTACCAACAGTTCAAAAGATAGATGCTAGAAACTGGATATAGTGGTCCATGAAAAGAAGATAGAAGTAGCATTGATCATTGAAATTACCACACCCAGTGACTACAGTACAGGATATTGAGCATAATAGGAAACCTTTTTATAGATTCATAAAATGTAGAAGGTGTAAAGCACTCAAATTGATAAACTGTGTGCAGATTCTAAAATTTATTCTTAGACACAACAGATTATAACTATATTTACAAAATCTTATGCAAAACAGTTTGGGTCCACAAAAGGGGCGATAAGTTGTCCTAATGACATCCAGGTAACCCCAGATGCTGGAATCAAATTAGATTTTACTGAAAAAGAACTGCACAAACTGGATCCAGACAAAGCACAGGGAGGAGACAGAGTTAGTAACAATGACCTGAGAACACTTCAGCAAGAACTTACGGTACTATTATATCTATTATTCACTACGTAATATAAATATGGGGAGATTCCTCAAGTTGGAGACATGTGCTTATTAAACCTGTCTTTTAAGGGAAGGGTGTAGGACAATCCCAGAGTCATATAGACCCTTAACTCTACTTTCATGTTGTGGAAAAATAATGAAGAAGGTAATATTGGATGTTATTGTCTGGACTGGATAGGTTGGGACTAGAAACCATATATCACCATGCATATGTTGAAAACAGACCTATTACCACCTGTAGCATGATGTTCTATATCAATATAATAACAACTATGAATGAAAAATTGTGCTGTGATATATTATATATAGATTTAACTTTCACATTTGTCAGGGTCATATACAAAACACTGATCAATAAATTAGTACAACTAGGTATTGATATACCCTTGATAATATGGATAGCTGCATGGCTTACAGATAGGACGTGGCAAGTATCATACAGCAACTGGACAGGTGAAATCCTTGGTTACAGTCAGGGTGTCCCACAGGGCTCTGTCCTAGGCCATTACTTGTTTAGACTGTATCTTTCAGACCTAACTTTTTCATCTAAGGTTTTCTACAGTCTATATGCAGACAACCTGAAACTGAGTAAACTAAAATGTGTTACAGATAAGGCATGTCTGCAAAATAACTTGACTAAATTGACCATTTGGGCACAGGAGTATAATATGCTGATAAATACATCAAAAACAAAGTATATGAAATTTGGGAGACACAAATTGAAAGATAAATATTTAATACAGCCACAGTTATTGAAACTGTAGACTCATTTAAGGACCTGGTATATGGATAGATTCAGCTACAAGTTTTTCTGATCATATCAACCAGTTGGTTAATGATAGTTATAGAACTATAGGTTGTATAAAAAGATTTATAAAGTCTAGGAAATCAAAAATGATGAAGTCATTGTTTGTTAGTTACATTAGACCCAAACTTGAGTATGGAATAGTAATATGGAAACCCTATAAGAAAGCAAGCAATAGTAAACTGGAAAGAGTGCAGCAGAAATATACCAAGGGCATCCATGGATGTGGAAATATAAGTTATTATGAAAGACTAAAATATCTGAACTTGTACAGTGTCTCTTACAGATATCTAAGAGGAGATCTTATTCAGGTACATGGGGCATTTAGGGACAACTACCTCTGGGAATGTTTGGTGTTAACAAAAAGTACTAGAGAATCATCAGATAACCTATGTAGAAGATTCTATAGGAATGAGAAGTGTACTAATTGGTTCTCTGACAGAATAACTGATGCATGAAATAGACTACCAAATTACATTAAAGCAAGTACTAGTTTAGATATTTTTAAGAACAACCTGGACACTTATTATGGGAACAAGTGTTTTGATATACTAGCAAGCTAGAAGGGCATTGATGCCAGTGCTTGAAATATTTGTATGTATGTATGTATGTATAGTGTCTTGTGTACAGAGAGACACAGTCATAAAATATCAGGATTTGCAGGCAGACATGAGACTAATGTGGACGAAAGATACCCAGACAGTTCCGATAGTAGTAGGAGCAATGGGTCTTATAAAAAAAGAATCTACAATTGTATTTGGATATGTTACCGATACAAGTAACTCCATATGAATTGTGGAAGGAGTCATTACTAGGCACGTTGTGGGTGCTGCAAAGAGTACTTCTGGCTGACATCAAAGATTGAAACAGTACTAATTTTACGAACTTTAATCATACTTTGACTTAGGAATGGGGTCCATTTCCATCATGGTATAAGAAACCCAAAAGATTTGAAGAAATTAAAAAAGGCATGCTGGGACAGTGGGTGGGCCCATTGATGCACTGTACTTGAGCTTAGGTAGAGTATTATGGATCTGATCCCAAGTGATAGCAGGGGTACTTATAGGTTCATAGGTTCATACTAGGCTATCTGCCCAAGGGCATTTACAAGCCTAGCCCAGAGTTTTGTGGCTTTCGCCACCCCTTTAGTTTGGAGGATACTATGCCCATTATTTTGTTGTGCCTCTGTCAAGCAGTGACACTGAGATAATCCCTGGGGTATATCTGCGATATCCCATCCATCGGTCAAGATTTCTCTTGAACAAAGCCAGCGAGGTGCTCTGCCTCACATGTACCGGGATTTTGTTCCACAGCATAGGAAGTCTCTGGGTGATGAATCTGTCCCTCCAGCACGTCCTATTAATAGCTGTGTCAAGATTTAGGTCTCCCGCCCTTGTAGTTCTGAGGGATCTAGATTTTTTGAGGTGAAGCACGTTCATCAATTCTGGGTTGGACATGGCCTTGTATGTCAGGCACAGGTCACCTCTGAGCAGACGGTAAGCGACTGAATAGAGCTGAAGTTCCTTCAGTCGGGCAGCATAGGACATATTTTTGAGACCCTTTATCCTTTTGGTGAGGAACTTTTGGGGCCTTTACAGTTGCTGCAGGTGTCGTGTCAGATACATTCCGAATGGGGCATTGCACTCAATCATTGGTCTGATGAGTGATGAGTACAGGGGGACGATGACTTCCCTTGATCTAGATGTGAATTCCTTCATGATCAGGTGGGCAATGTAGAAGGTCTTCCTAACTACTTTGGCGACGTGAGTGTCAAATGAAAGGTTACTGTCAACCTGGGTACCCAGATCCCTGATAACCTCTTCAGTGCTTAGTGGGTTGCCACCTATATGGTAGCTAGGGGTAACCTTGTTTTTCCCAAAGGGTATGACTATGCATTTTTTGGTGTTTAACTTTAGGCCATGGCTCTGGCACCAGTTTTCTGTTTCTATAAGACCCTTCTGAAGGATATCTGTGTCAGATGTGTTCTCAACTATGGCGCCCAGTTTGCAGTCATCTGCAAATTTTGTCAGCCATAATCCTCCTGTGTTTGCTTGTACTTCTGAAAAGTAGATGCCGAACAGGAGAGGGCCCAGGACTGAGCCCTGTGGGACACCACTTGTGACAGGCTTTGAGTCTGACATGGCGCCAGCAACTCTGACCCTGTGGGTTCTGTCACTTAGCCAATTTGCAACCCATCTTGTGACGTATGGGTTTACATTTAAGCTGATAAGTTTTTCAATGATACCTGAGTGGGGTATTGTGTCGAAAGCCTTTGCCAGGTCGAGGTAGGCTGTGTGGACTGCCTTTCCCTCATCAATGGCCTTGATGACTGTTTCAAAAAAGTCAACCAGGTTTAAAAGGCATGATCTGCCCTTGACAAAGCCAAACTGGGTCAGATCCAAAGTCTGCAAGTCTCCTATGTCTTTATTTATGAGTTCCATTATGATCCTCTCCATAGCTTTGCAGATCAAGCTTATATCTGATGGCATTTCCTAAGGGAAGGCTGAGGGGAGAGTGGGGTAATGGTGGGGCCCAATTTATGAGCCAGGAGGTTTGCTATATCATCTGCCTCATTATACATGGTTCAAATTACAATGAAATATGCACACAGTTGTGTCTTACCTTTGTTGTTACAGACATAGCTAAAGTGTGCTTTGTGGTTGTCATTGGCCTAGGAGCCCAAACATTCATCAAATCTGTCTGTGGTAGACTTCATTTGTCCCCTGATGTATTTATTTCTGTGCCTTTTTACCTGTGTACCTAATTTACTTTTGTAGCTCTACTCTCCTTCACAGTCTCACCTTTACTCTAAGGTTCCTGCATTCACATCCCCTCACTTCACACCCACCCCTAGGCTACCTACTATTATTCAAAGTAAATTATCTAACTGAAGTACTTCCCACGTTATTGCTGATATTGTTATAATCTTGTCTATATTTACTTATTGTTCCTTTTACAGCTCGCAATAGCTATGTCTCAACCACCCCCAGCATCTTACATTGTTCTACATAGTACCCTAGCTTCCCATCCTGAAAGATCTAACTAAGAATCCTAAAAGAACTACCCAAGGGGATCCAGTAGTGCTTCCTGTAACCATTCTGCCTCCCTTCAAGAACTAAAAATAGTGTGTATGTACCCTATTGTGTGAAATATCTTATTCCTTTCTATGGTTGTTAATTTGACTCAGTATGTGTTTGCTAGCAGCCCACCATGGACTTCGTCTCCCTTAAACTCTCTAGGCTCCATTCCATCTCACTCCTTTGAGTGCTTGTGCCTTAACCTTGTAGTTACTCAGTATGGCCACTAGGTGGCAGCATTTACCCACTACCAACTTCTCTCTCATTGGTATGTACTGCTATTACTCAGATAACTTACACTGTCCTGTTTTAGCTCCAAACCCCTGTGAATTTATCTGCTTCTCTCTACCTTAAATACATTGTGACCCAGTGCTCATCCCCTGTACCTCCTTACCTTGAGCTCTGCTCTCTGCTTCACTGATTGTTTTCTGCTTCACTGATTGTTTTCTGCTGGCTAAATCTTCTCCCTCCTCCTTGGCTCTACCCACTCCATTTGCCCTGTGGGGTCACTTTGCTCCCCTACCCTGCCCCCAATTTCCACCCGCCTTCATTACCCCTACACTTATACTGATTAACTACACCCAGTCCTACCTACTCCAGTAAACTCATACCATCCCTGACCCATTACTTCCTAGTCCCACCCACCTCATCTCTTTATAATATATACCACTTCATAGATCCCTTACCTCATTCCACTTACCTCAGTATGCTTCCTCCACTCAAAGTCTAAACAACCACAATGCTTACAAAACCAACCTTTTTTATAACCCAAATACTACTTGTGTTCACTTTGTCCTATCTATGCTATGTCACCAGGCCTCTTAATAATGACCACTCTCCCCATTTTCATGCATGTTCACTCATCATACAACACACATACTCTTGTACCTCCATAAGCCCCTATCTATTCTCCTTCAATAAGTCTCTGCTCTTCCCTTACAAACTCATCTCTACTTACAAATTCACTACTCCAGTCTTAACTAGGCCTACTCCTACATAATACGTGATCTTCAAATCAGATAATAAACAGTCAAAATACCTCTTTTTCCTAATTAACCAACTTATGACAACTCTTCTTTCTGGAGATGCACACCCTAACCCTGGCCCCTCTCCCACCTACAGTTCAAATTCCCTCCCTCTTACTCCCCCTTCTACAGGAAATTTTTTTCTCAGCACTGAATGCCCAAAGTATATATAACAAAATCCCTAACCTCCATGCCTGGGCTTTCCATAACCAGCCAGACATTGTGTCCATCTCTGAAACATAGCTGAAACCCTCCATAAAATACTCTGAAACAATACCCCCAATTATAGTATCATTAGAAATGACAGAACCCATAAGAAAGGTGGTGGAGTTGCTCTCCTGTACTCTTCCTCCCTTTCAGTTACTACATACACTAAACCTATTCCCCAATTCACTAATGCTGAATTACTTTTGGCCCTACTTCAGATAAATAAACATAAATTCATATGTATAGCCTCCCTCTATATCCCTCCTGGTGACAATGTCCCTATCCTCGAAGATATACTCTCCTGGTTCTCCACCAACATAACCAATGAGACTATAATCCTAAGCGACATAAATATCAACTGGACCACCATTCAGTCTCCCACAGACTCTCTAAATATAAACCTCTACAACTGCTGTCAGCTAATCAACACCACTACCAAGACCTATAAGGACTACTCCTCTGGAAGCACCCTTGACTGGATTCTGGTCTCTCACCCTCATTATATTTCCAGGAGTGGCACCCTCCCTGACTCCCTCAGTGATCACTTTCCAACTTTTGCTCATTGTCACTCCTCCTTACAATTGTCTCATACCTATATCTCCACATGTTCCCTAAAAAACGTCAACCCCTCAACCTTCTCCAACACAATAAAACATTTTAACTGGAGCCCTCAAAAATTCTCCACCTAGAAAATGCCGTCACCTACTTTAACACAACATTTATAAACCTTTTAGCTACCTTTGCCCTAGTGAAAACAAAAAGAATTAAAAGTAACACTGTCCCTTTGTTAAGCAAAAATACCTTAGATGTCATGCTCCTCAGAGACAAAGTCTTGAAACATCACCATAAAAATAAAACTCCCATTAGTCTAAACGAATGCAAAATACTTCGTAACAGAGTAAAAAAAAACGTATTGCTTCTGACCGTAAATCCTACTTCTCCTCACTCCAAAATATCCATAAGACAAACCCAAAACAATTCTGGGATGGTATCACCTCCCTCTTTAACCCAGGTAGAAAGGAAAACCCTTGCCCCAATCCAAATGCCTCTGACATGGATTTAGCCTCCCAATTTAACTCTTTCTTCATTGACTCCATAAACAAACTAACATCATTCTTCACAAATAGTCCTACATCCTCACCTTTCCCTTTCCCTACCTGTTCCTCCTCAAATACCTCCGCCTCCCAACCTCCTCCCTTCTCTATAAAGCCCATTCCCATATCAACTATAAAGAAACTCCTTCAGAAATTAAAACCATGCTCCAATGCCCCTGATAATATCCCTTCCTATTTTCTAAAGATAGCTGCAGAAGCCATTGCCTTCCCCATCTGCATTCTCATAAATTGGTCAATCCAAGAAGGCCATGTTCCCCAACTCTGGAAAAAGGCATTTATTATTCCCCTTCACAAAGCGGGCAACAACAATAATGTCTGTAATTTACGACCTATCACCATCTTATCCCCTCTCTCTAAACTTCTTGAAAAATGTATCCATCTGCAACTCTTACCATACCTCATAGACAACCACCTGCTTACTCCCACACAACATGGATTCAGGCCTGGTCACAGCACCATTACCGCCCTCCTCTCCTTCCTCAAAACTGTGAAAAAGCCCATGACTCTGGTTGCACTGTGCGTACCCTCCTTCTAGACCTTTCTAAGGCCTTCGATACTGTCTCTCACAACCTTCTCCTAACTAAACTCTCTAACCTAAATCTTTCCCCCTCCTCTATCAACTGGTTTACCAGCTACTTCTCTGATAGGCAACAAGCAGTCGAATGGAAAAAAGCCACTTCCCCATTCCTCAATACTCCCACTGGTGTACCCCAGGGTTCCATATTAGGTCCCCTCCTGTTCAATATATTCATTAATGACTTCCACCACACCATCCCTAATGCAAAAATTATCCAATATGCTGATAATTCCACAATTATCTGTTCTGCCACCTCCACCTACACTCTCATAAAATTAATCCAAGATGCCTTTTCCTCCCCTGAACAATGGATGTTAGATAACCACTTGGCAATCAATGCATCAAAAACCAAACTTATTATATTCACCCCTTCCAAAACCACGATTGACAAAAACTCATTGTCCATCACCAGTCAGGATAACACGCCTCTTGAAGTAGTATCCAATGCAAAACTGCTAGGAGTTCTCACTGACAATCAGCTTAAGGTTGATACCCACCTACAAACAAATATCAAAAAAACACACCAGAAGCTAGGTCTCCTCTACTGGCACAATCACTGCCTCACTCCCTCTACCAGGTTTGTTCTCTCTACCATGTCTCATCCCTTCTCTCCTTTATGGTGCCCCACTTCTACCTAACCTGCAATCCTCTGCCAAGACAAAACTTTCTTCCTGTTACAACAAAATCTCCAAGTTTGCCACTGGCTACAGTTCCTCCTCCCATCACTGTACTGCCCTTCACAAACAAAATTGGCTAGAGATGCCCAATCATCTTACCTGCATTCAACTCATACATGATCACAAACTCATCTTTAGTCCCTTTATTTGCTGCTCCCTTGCCTCAGCCTTTAAAATGCACCTACCCAATAGACTCCTAAGAACCAATACGCAAAACCTGATTGAATTGCATAAGCCTGTCCATCCACCAGACAAACTTTTATTGTCCTTAGCACGTCTCTGGAATTCCCTGACACCCCACATCCACACCACTAGCAGCCTCTATACCTTCAAAACCTTACTTCGCTCTCATCTATCATCCCTCTGGGAATGTTCCTGTTCCCATCCTACATGAATTTCCCAGCAACTCACCATATTTCTTACCCTCCACTTCCTTCTTTACTCTTTTCTACCTTAAACTCATTTATCTTATATATCCTTCCCCTACTGTTATTATTTCCTCAGTAGGGACATACATGTGTAAATATATATCCTTCCCCTACTGTTATTATTTCCTCAGTAGGGACATACACATGTGTAAATATATATCCTTCCCCTACTGTTATTATTTCCTCAGTAGGGACATACATATGTGTAAATATATATCCTTCCCCTACTGTTATTATTTCTTCAGTAGGGACATACACATGTGTAAATATATATCCTTCCCCTACTGTTATTATTTCTTCAGTAGGGACATACACATGTGTAAATATATATCCTTCCCCTACTGTTATTATTTCCTCAGTAGGGACATACACATGTGTAAATATATATCCTTCCCCTACTGTTATTATTTCCTCAGTAGGGACATACACATGTGTAAATATATATCCTTCCCCTACTGTTATTATTTCTTCAGTAGGGACATACACATGTGTAAATATATATCCTTCCCCTACTGTTATTATTTCTTCAGTAGGGACATACACATGTGTAAATATATATCCTTCCCCTACTGTTATTATTTCTTCAGTAGGGACATACACATGTGTAAATATATATCCTTCCCCTACTGTTATTATTTCTTCAGTAGGGACATACACATGTGTAAATATATATCCTTCCCCTACTGTTATTATTTCTTCAGTAGGGACATACATATGTGTAAATATCTACTTATAGTTGTAATAGATCTAACTTCTCTTTTTGCAATGGTAGAAATTACATATTTGTAAATATTTACTTATGGTATCTATATTTACTTTGCATTTTACTAAATTGTACCTTCAAATAGAATGCTTTAACCTGTAGTTTTTTGTTGTACTATACTAAGAATAACTTGTCATTGTATATATTCACTCTGGAGCTTTTCTCCCCAGGACTCCATTGAAAATGTGCTCTTCTGGTCCACTGGACCAACCTGGCAAATAAACTTCACATCAATAAAAATAAATAAAATGAAGTAGGAGTCAATTCCAAAGGTATGGTAACCCCTGGGAGTCAAATCCTACTCCAGCATGTTGTATTACTGTCACATACCAGGTTAGGGTGTATAGAGTGAGTACCCCATGTATCATTTGATTTGCGAATATGCAGCATTTCCAATAAATCCTAGTCACAGATTGCTTTATATGCAAGGCGTAGATCTTCTCTGAGTAGTCTGCATGAAACAGAATAAAGTGACACGGATTTCAGATGATCCACATAGGACAGATGCTGAACACCTTGAATTATCATTGTGATTAACCTTTGTGGTCTCTCCTGGACATTGTATTCCACTATTGGCCTGATTAGGGGAGAGTACAGAGAGGTTATAACTACTTTTACTCTTCTGAGTGTAATAGCCTAACTTATGAGATGAGCAATATAGAATGCCCTTTTCACTATTGTGGAGACATGGTGATCAAAGGTAAGGTTACTGCCAACCTGTGTGACCAGGTCTCTCACCAGTGAATGCATACACAGGGATTTTTTATGGATATGTGAGTTACCAGGAACATCACACTTACTGTGAGGGATGTTAATACAGTTTTGTTGCACTGAGGTTAAGGCCATGGGTCTGGCATCAATCATTTGTGTGTGTAAGACCCTCTTGTAGGATGTTGTCATCATATGGAGCTTCTAAGTCCACTCCCAGTTTGCAGTCATTAACAAACTTTGTCAGCCACAGACATTTAATTATAGCTTGTACTTTGGAGAATTACGTTCCAAACAGTAGAGGTGCCAGGACAGATCCCTGTGGAACAACACTGGTTACAGGTGTGCTGTTGGAGGTGGATTCAATTATCTTCACTCTATGGGTTCTATCAGTGAGCCAGTTAGTGACCTATCTAATGATAAAAGGGCTGATACCTAGCTGGGTGATTTGTCAATGATGCTTGAGTGGGTAATAGTGTCAAATGCCTTGGCTATGTCTAGATAGGCTCATGCACAGATTTCCACTTGTTCAGGTCCTTGGTGACTGTTTCTAAGAAGTCCACCATGTTTCACAGACATTATTTACCTTTGACAAATCAAAACAATATGGGGCAGCTGTTTGGAGCTTACTTATATTTTTTATTGATAAGGTTCGTGATGATGCATTCCACGGCCTTGCAGATAAGGACAGTCAGGCTAAGAGCACTATATTTCCTGGGGTCAGTGGAAGCACCACCTTTGTGAAAGTGAGCAGTGGTGGCCATTTTCCATTCATCTGTGACAAAGCCAGTGCTTATACTACATTTGAAAGGAGTACCCACTGTTGCTGCTAATTCCATTTGGAGGCCATGTAGGACACAGCCTGGGATGTTACCATTCCCACAGATACCATGTGTCTGGCCTTAGAGAGGGCATTTCAGACTTGCCCTTTAGAGATACAAGGTAGGGGACAGGTGGTATGTATGTCATGGGGTACCAGTCAGCTGAATGGTGAGCTATGTCCACAGGCCCGGTATATGTGCTATAATTAACTACCAGCTCAGCACATATCTGACACTTTCCTTTTAGGTGACAGATGTAACTAAATAACACCTTTTGGTTGTCCTTTGTGGAGGAAGCTAATCTGAATTCATAGTTTGTTAGTGTGAACTTCACAATAACTCTTATTGACTTGTTTAAACTGAGTAGGGAGTGTTTCCAGTTTATAACTCGCTACCTCTTAGTCTTAGACAGCTATTGTTTCTTCTTATTGTAAAGCCTGTTGATGGCAGTTGTCCACCAGGCAGGTTTGCTCTTCCTTGCAGAACTTGTTTTGGTCCTAACAGGTATGGCCAAGTCAATGCAATTAAACATGTGTTTGTATGATACATTGGTGTAGACCTGGCCATAGTCACTAGTTCCATCTGGGGGGGGGGGGGTGCAGTACAGCTAAGTGTTTTAGATTATTTGATGGTTGGGGAGGGCTTGTGATACTTACTTCACATGTGACTGATTTGTGGTCAGATCTCATTTGGGAAGACCTCACAGTAGGGGTGCTAGAGTGGCATCCCATATTTGTAACCACCAGATCCAGGATGTTGGCACCCCTTGTAGGGGTGTCAACCAGCAGGTCCAGTGCATTGCAGGGAACTAAGTCAAGAAACCTTTGGGCAAATGTGCTATCCCACGAGTAATTTACCCGGTCAGTGGATGGGTATTTAAAGTTGCCCAAAGCCAGGGTGTTTGGATATATATTGATAGACTCAAGTGGATCCAAATAGGCAGAATGGTTGTCCTGATTCACAGATGGGGTCATGTAGCTGGCAATGACTTGAATAGGTGTTCTAACAATGGTTAATTGCATCTGAAGTATTCACAGGGAATCCTACTGTGTAACCAATCTAAATGTGTACTCATCTGCAATAAGTATGGAAACACTGCCTCCTTAAATTTTCATGCCTTCAGCTTGTGGTCTGAATATGTGGAAGGAGATGTAGGCCAATATGAATGGGGTGCTCCACACAGCCATAAACCAGGTCACCGTGACTGCACAAATGTGTAAGTCTGCTAAGATGAGAACTGCTTCCAGTGAGTGCAGTTTTATGTTAAGACATTTAGCATTTAGCAGCATAAGCTTAAGGTTTTTGTAATATGGAGTTTACAAGTCTGGGATTTTGTCCTTGAGACACTGTCTTAAAAGGTGACTATGGTGGTGGCAAAAGCCTTGGCCACTATCCGAAATCCCAGGGGTGAGAGATGAGGACCATGTCTGGCAAAGCATCAGGGTCTGTTGATCATGTCAGTCCAGGCTGACAGATACTGTATCTGAATTGAACAACACCAGAAACAGAAGTAATTATTGAGGTCAATCATTTCCATTTGTATTGAGGCATCATCCTTGGTGACGTTAAAATGCAGCTTACGGCTAGGGGCATACCTGCCTGAGACACATAGTCCAACAGTTCAGTCATGTCTGTCTACATATAGTCCATTGAGGTACATCTCAAGCCATTCACACCAACATGGACTATGACAGTCACAATGGCACCTGTTTTGAGATATATGAGTGCATGTGTAATATGGCAGATCATGTTACCTGACAGACAGCTGACAGTGACCTCCTCCTTATCCAGCCTTGTGAGAGGGACATCTGTTTGTCTCATAATGGAATTCCATATGACTAATATGTTTGTTTTACTGTTTTGCCTTAAGAGCTTGACAGGTTTGATACTGGCACGAGAACTATCATATGCATTGCATTATGCAGTGGACATATTATGTGTAACATGCTTATGTTTGTGTTTGGCAGGTCTCTGGTGGTTATGTGTGAGGACTAAGCTTCTAGTGAGGACCTCCACATATGTAGATATGTGTGATGTGGGTTAGGGTGAAGTGGGAGCTAAGGTGTGCATGGTGACAAACTGCTCATTGTCATATGTACTGAGTGGTGTGACAGAGTATGTATTCCTGGCTGTTAATATACTTGTATCTCTGACATGTTGAGTTTGTGTTACTTGTGTTCCAATGACATGAGTGTGTACATAGTGTGGTGGATCACAGCCACTGATAACCAAATGACCATGCATTTCTCTTTACTCAGCTTGGTGATAGGGACATCAGTGTGTCTCACAATGAAGTCTGTGATGACTAGAATGTTGGATTGTGTGTCAGCTTGCCTTATGGGCTTCTAGGCTGGTCCTCCATGAGATGTAGCTCTATGTGTAGATATGTGTGTTGTTCTGCAATGTGCATAAGGGGCTGCTGAGGGTATTTGTTATCTGGACTTTCTCTATGAGGTCTTTGTGATTTATGAAGGTTACATGTCAATGCCTCACTTCATGTCTGCTTTGAATTTCTTGTGATGGGTGCAGCATGTGTACCACTGACTACCTTATTGACATTACAAGTACTTTTATGTGATAGCTTTGCCTCCAGTGATATTGTGCATATACATCTCTCATCTACCATATCAGTTTGTTTGAGAATGAGATGGTTGTTGGTAAACATGAAGTTATTTCTACATTGCCTCAGGATGCCCATATCCACCGAGGTGGTAAAGGTCACAGTGGAAAACTTCATACCCATGGCAACATATCCTTTTTTATTGATTAAACAATTGCATTGAGAATATCATTCAATGTCATGAGTATCTGTTCTGCACCTATGGGGACAGCATTTGTCACTGCATGCTGGTTGTCCTGTGTGCAACTTGATCATGCACCACTGTCTCCATTCAAACCTTTAAGGCAAAACACAAAATCAAACATATTAGTCATAGGTGATTACATCGTGAGACACATTGATGTTCCTCTCACCAGGCTAGATAACGTAAAGGTCATGGTCAGCTGAGTGTGAGGTGCCAGGCTACACCTTATCACACATGCACTGAAGTCTGTCAACAACAGGTACTGTTATGACTATGTCATAGTTCTTGTTGGTGTGTACAATTTGAGATGTACCTTTCTGGACTGTATGCAGAAACATGGTGGAGCTCTAGGACTATGTGTCTCAGGCAGGTATGTCCTTGACCTTCAGCTGAATTTTACCTTCACCTAGGATGATGTCTCAATACAAAACAAAAATTACTGACTTCAAAAACTGGCTTATCATCTGGTGTCATTTTAAGGGGATCCACTATCAGTCAGCCTCAACATGCTCAACAGCCCTTGATGCTTTGCCTGAAATGGTCTTCATCTGTCACCCCTGGGATTGAAGCTACCGGCCAAGGCTCTTGCCACCCCCATAGTGCCTTTTTTAGGTGGTGTCTAAATGACAAAATTAAAATGTAAATGCCCCATGTACAAACAACCTCAAGGTTATGCTGCTAAACAATAGGAGTGTCAACATGAAACTGCACTCACTGGAAGCTATCCCCACATTGGAAGACACGGACATTTGTGCAGTCACAGAGACCTGGTTCAAAGTTGTGGAGAGCACCACAGCCATGCCAGGCTACACCTCCTTCCGCACATTCAGACCTCAAACTGAAGGTGAGAAAACTAATGGAGGTGGTGTATAAATATTCATTAAGGATACATACACATCCAGATTAAACTGTAAGATTCCCTGGAGAAACTGCAGGTGCTATTGACTGCTTATAGGGCACCTATTCAAGTCATTTCCAGCTACAGGAACCCCTCCATGAATCAGGACCCCTACTCTACTTACTTGGATCTACTTGAGTCTATCAAAATACATCCAAACACCATGGTTTGGGGTGACGTTAACTATCCACCCACTAGGTAGATTACTAGTACTCAAACTCACTTACCCAGAGGTTACTCGATTTCATTAACTCCAATGCCCTGGGCCAGCTGATTGACAGCCCCACAAGAGGAGCCAACGTACTTGATCAGGTACTTACAAATATGGGGATCACTGTAGCAGCCCCACTGTGAGGTCCTCACTGGTGAGATCTGACCACAAATCAATCTCATTCAAAGTAAGTATCACACCTGACCCCCCCCCCTACAGCAAATAAACTAAAAAAACTTCACCAAAGCAGATTATAACCTCCTATGGCATGGTATAAATAACATAACTGCACCTCCCCCCTCAGATAGAACTGGCAACTATGCCGAGCTCTACACCAATGCTTTATACACACACCTGCATTATTGCATTGACTCAGCTGTACCTGATAAGAGCAAAACAAGCTCTTCATGGAAGAGCAAAACTGCCTGGTGGACAACTGCCATTAACATGCCTTACAATAAGTGAAAGACATTACTTTCTAAGAGTAGGAGGGAGGGATCTTCCCTCAACTGGAAACACTCCCTTCTGAGTTTAAACAAATAAATAAGAGTTGTTGTGAAGTCCTTCAAAACAAAATATGGGTCCAAATTAGCCTCCGCCGCAAAAGACAACCACAAGCCATTCTATAGTTACATCTGTAACCTAAAAGACAAGGATCAGATTTGTGTCAAACTCATAGTTAATGATACCACTTATACTGAGACTGTAGATATAGCTAACCTGTTGGCCAACAGGTTCTGTAAAAACTTGACTCCTTAACCCAACACACATACCCCATGACATCCCTACCACCTGTCCCCTACCTTGTATTTCTAAAAAGAAATAGAGAGTAGTCCTGAATCCAACACAACTGAAGCAACAGCAGCTAAGGAATAGCAGCAAAAATTCCAAGACAGCTGGATATGAGCACTATTCAATACTCTTTAATTAAACAATGTACAACAAACGTTAAGCGCTTTCATCCGTATAAAAAGACTTCTTCAGAACATAATGAATAAAATCACACTCCCTTAAATACATATGGGAACCCGCCTTTTACATCAATCATTCAATAAAGAATCTGCAAAACATTGGGTTAAGTAGGTAAAGCCATAATCATTCATTTCTAGCCTAAACCCTAAAATATACGAAACTACATTGAATTGACTTAAAAATATATTAAAATGTGGAACATCAATATCACTTTACTACTAGATCTAAATATCTCAAAACAATATATGAAATGTATATAAAAATATTGAAATGAACATGTATTAATGCCACAATCTAACCAACATCCTTTGCTTTACAAAATTCTATACAATCTAATTAGACCTATCAAGATCATGTCAAAACAGTGTCAATCTATCAACATTTTGTGTGCTTCATATACAATAAAACATAAAAAAATTGATTGAAAATAAAAATAAAAATGGTAAGTAATAAAATAAATAAAAAATACATGAATAAAATGCGTGACTATACATAAAGCTGTTAGCTGTTTATATTTCTTAATTAAAAGTACTGTGTGTAATTAAACAACACTCATATATATTGTTTGGTAAATGACAATACTAATAACGTAGAATGACATGTCTAGTTAATCATAAATAACTAGAAGTAATACTATGTTCTAACTAAAGGTTTTGTGGGGATCACTTCATTAAGTCCCGGGGAAATAGCAGCATTCAATCATATCTGCCATTTAATTTCCTTTTCATTCTCTACTGCTTTGATATTCCCCCCTCTTGGGTTAGGTGATACCACTTCCAGTATGGCAAATTTAAAACCAGTACACCCTGAGCTGTGAACCAAATGTCTCGACAGGGCGTTGTTGGTATCATGTTTTCTAATACAATACAGATGGTCATAAATTCTATTTTTCAAATAACGGTCAGTCTTCCCTACATAATAGTTCTGGCATGTATCACAAAGAGCTAGGTATATTAAATGTTGGGTCTGGCAATTGCCATAACAAAATCTCACCTTGCTGCTGATGTTATTACTCGAGGTGATAGTTGGTTCTTCAAATATATACCTACAAAAATTGCAATGCCCACATTTCCTAGTGCCTACTTTGTGAACATTCCCTTTCTTTAGATGACTGGATTTGACTTCAATTATTCTTTTTAAATTGTTCCCCGTTTTGTACACAAACTGGGGTCTGAGGGGTATCTTGTCCTTTATGGTAATATCACTAGTTATAATATTCCAATTGGAAGTAATGATGTCCTTGACCTCATTGGTGTGCTTGCCGTATTTAAGAATACATGCTTTGGTATAATTGTCTTTCTTAACATGTTTGTTAATATTGATGTTATTGTGTCTCTCATTGTTATTCTGAAATCCAGTACCCAATAATGGCAGATACTTCTTGCCCCATTCATTAGATACATATGCTGTTACATCGTGAGTCATATCAATAGGGTAACCTTTATCCATGAACAATTTGCCAATATATGACAATTCTTTTATCATACATTCCTGAACTGTTGTCATTCTGGCAGTTCTGATACATTGTCCCTTTATTATACTACGCTTGGTTACATAAGAATGGGCACTATCAAAATGCAAATATCCATTACTATAGGTATCCTTCCTAAAAATTTTAGACTGAAAAGATTTGCCATCATTGTAAATATACACATCTAAATAGTTAATCCCCCCTGTATCACATTGGTAGGTAAATCTGAGATAACTAGTAGTTAGATTGATATAATCTATAAATTTTGTAAGCTTGTCCATATCACCATCCCATAGGACAAAGATATCATCCAAATACCGGACGTATGCTTTAATATATTGCATCCAAGTGGACTGCAGGACAAATTCCTCCTCCCAATCAAGTAAAACTAAATTAGCATACATGGGGGCACAAGCTGCCCCCATAGCAACACCAGTGGTTTGTCTATAGTACTCCCCTTCATAATAAATGTAATTATGGTCGAGTACTATATCCATAAGTTCGGTAAGCAGGGAGATGTCTTCATGGTCAAGTCCACTGTATTTACATAGACTGCTGTTGAATCTATTTGTACCATCATTCTTGGGAATACAGGAGAAAAGATCCTGGATGTCTATGGTGACAAACACTAAATTGGAACTCCACAATTCTTGTTTGAATATTCCCAGGAATTCCCACAAATCTTTCATGATGTGTGCAATAGTACTATACATATGCTTGAGTTTTGAATCAATAACTTTACCTAGGGGGAAAACTTTGCTAGAACTTCCTGAAATTATTGGCCTGAAAGGGGGATCCAAGGGATTCTTATGTACTTTAGGGATCCCTGTGATGGTAGCCAAAATGGGGAATTCCACTCTGAGAAACTTATATAAGTCCTCACTGATTCTATTTTCTAATAGGAATTCCTCCAAATAGGAATCTATTCTACCATGTGCTATATTGACTTGATTGAGAGAGGAAACCTCATATTGAGAAGGATTGTTAAGTAGTTCAAATATTTTACCAATGTACTTTTCTTGATCATATAATACAATTCCTCCCCCTTTGTCGGCTGACATGATCCTAATGTTATGTTCACATAAAGAATCAACAATGGAATTGACTTGCTTACTCAAGGCGTAGTCACTCCTGTTGTACTTGTGTTTATTGTATAAAGCATACAATTCGGTGTTAATCACATTTTCGAAGGATACCAATGTTTTGGACATGGGGGGGGTAAATGAACTTTTCTTTCTTAAGTCATCTGTATATACCTGCTGGGAGGGATTTTGATGGAAGAATACCCCAAGATTGACCTTCCTAAGAAATAATTTTACTTCTACGAGTGTGTCAATAATATCCAATAATATCCAATGATTGTCCGGAATGAACTTCATTCCCTTGGAAAATATATGGAACAGCTCTGGTTTAACCTCATATGTACTATAATTATAAATTTTAACTTCACCACTGGGGAATATCAAAGCAGTAGTGAATGAAAAAGAAATTAAATGGCAGATATGATTGAATGCTACTATTTTCCCGGGACTTAATGAAGTGATCCCCACAAAACCTTTAGTTAGAACATAGTATTACTTCTAGTTATTTATGATTAACTAGACATGTCATTCTACGTTATTAGTATTGTCATTTACCAAACAATATATATGAGTGTTGTTTAATTACACACAGTACCTTTAATTAAGAAATATAAACAGCTAACAGCTTTATGTATAGTCACGCATTTTATTCATGTATTTTTTATTTATTTTATTACTTACCATTTTTATTTTTATTTTCAATCAATTTTTTTATGTTTTATTGTATATGAAGCACACAAAATGTTGATAGATTGACACTGTTTTGACATGATCTTGATAGGTCTAATTAGATTGTATAGAATTTTGTAAAGCAAAGGATGTTGGTTAGATTGTGGCATTAATACATGTTCATTTCAATATTTTTATATACATTTCATATATTGTTTTGAGATATTTAGATCTAGTAGTAAAGTGATATTAATGTTCCACATTTTAATATATTTTTAAGTCAATTCAATGTAGTTTCGTATATTTTAGGGTTTAGGCTAGAAATTAATGATTATGGCTTTACCTAATTAACCCAATGTTTTACAGATTCTTTATTGAATGATTGATGTAAAAGGCGGGTTCCCATATGTATTTAAGGGAGTGTGATTTTATTCATTATGTTCTGAAGAAGTCTTTTTATACGGATGAAAGCACTTAACGTTTGTTGTACATTGTTTAATTAAAGAGTATTGAATAGTGCTCGTATCCAGCTGTCTTGGAATTTTTGCTGCTATTCCTTAGCTGCTGTTGCTTCATTTCTAAAAAGAAAGTTGTAAATGGCTTCTCTAAAGACAAGTGCACAGCATCTATGGGGCTTGATTACATCCCAGGCTGTATCCTACATGGCTCCAACATGGAGTAGTAACACCATTGCGAACTCTTTGCCAACATAGTGAAAACACTGGCTTTGTCCCAGCTGACTGGAAAACAGCCATTATCCCCTTGCACAGAGGTGGTGACTTCACTGACCCCAGGAACTATAGAGTTATTAGCCTGACTAGCCATATCTGCAAGGCCATGGGGAAAATCATTATGGACCTATTCAACAAAGATATAGGTAACCTCCAAACAATTGACCCTGTACAGCTTGGATTTGTCAAAGAGAGATCATGCCTGTTAAACCTGGTGGACATCTTTGAGATAGTCACCAAAGACCTCAATGATGGGAAATCTGTGCATACAGCCTGCCTGGACTTAACCAAGGCATTTGACACTACCCCTCACTCAGCCATCATTGACAAACTCACATCAACCCTTATATCATTAGAGGGCTTGTTATTTGCCTCAGTAATAGAACTCACATAATCATAATAGGGAAATCCACCTCCAACAGCAGAGCTGTAACCAGTGGTGTTCTGCAGGGTTGAGTCATGGGTCATCTACTGTCCATTTCTCCAAAGCACAAGCACAAATAAATGTCTGTGGCTGACAAGGTTTGCTGATGCCTGCAAAATGAGAACAGTCATAGAATCTCCAAATTATGTCAACATCCTACATGAGGGTCTTACATGAACAAATGATTGTTGCCAAAGTCATGGCCTTAAAATCAATGCAAATTGATGTATTATCACTCCTTTCGGTAACAGCAATGCTCCTGCTAAGTACCACATCAATAGCAGCAACTCACATACAGACTCAGTGGTTGGAGACCTGGGCACACAGGTTGACAGCTAACTTACCTTGGATCACCATGTCTCCACAGTAGTAAGAATGGCATTCTATCATGCTCATGTCATAAGTGAGGACAATGTCTCCAGAAAAAGAAGATGTTATAACCTCCATGTACTCCTCCCTCATCAGACCAATATTTGAGTCCAACAGCCCTTTTGGTATGTACCTTTACAAGCACCTGCAGCAACTGAAGAGACCACAAAGGTTCCTCTGAAGGAAAATTCAGGTCTTCAGCATCTGTCCATGGGGATCGTATGAAATCTCTGTCACCTTAGTGCGTGTCTCAGCCTTGCATACAAGTCAATCTCTGCCCTGCTTTATTGAAAATGCTGCATATCCATAAATCAAATAGTACACGGGTTACTCGCTGTAAAGACCTTAACCTGGTATATGACATTAATAATACCTGCTGGAGGGAGAGATTTGTCTACCAGAGTTTAAAACACATTTGGAACAGACTCCTACTTGATGTCAAACAGAGCACCTCATTGGTCCTCTTCAGATACAGTCTTTATGATTGGATAGGTCACTGTCATTTCACCATAGGGTTTCCTCCTGTGTCCCTCCTGGACAGGGGAAATAGATGCTGATTGTATAAATAAGGGTAACAACTTTGCTAGGATTGTAAGGGTCCTAGGGTCATTGGCATAGTAAATTCCAGTGACCCTATGGTTCCATAGGGTGATGCAAAATGCTCTGACTAACATCCACCCTCACCAACTAAGTTGCAGTGAAAATAGTAGCGCTGCCTATTTATGGTTACAGAACACTGCACAGCACACACCCACACACCAATTTGGCTGGAGTGAGATTGCAGCCATTACTTATCTAGACTTACATACTACAGAAAACAGTATTAATGCAAGTTCCACAGCTTACATCTGACAATAGCATGGCTTTAGGTACTCTTATGGTAGATAACATCAGCATGCCTTGTGGAGGACAAGAGTTTGGGAGTATGCATCAACTGCAAGGGTAAAAAGATGCAGAATCATTGCAGTTTGTAAGTCAGTGGGGGATTCACAAGTGTTTTGTAGGGAGATACACATGCAAACACAAGCATACCAAGTGAGCTGGAGTGAGATTAAAACCCCTACCTATCTAACCTTACACACTATAGGTCACAGTATTTAATGCAAGTGCCATGGCTTACATCAGATGTTAATATGGCTTTAGGTACACTTATGGTAGATGACATCAGCAGGCCTTGTGGAGGACAAGAGTTTGGAGGCCTGCACCAACTGCAAGGGCCACAAAGTTCAAAATCCATGCCAGTTTGGTATTCACATTAGCTCTTTGGGAAGCTATATAAACTCACACACACACACACACACACACATACATGTGCATGTGTGTGTGTGTGTGTGTGTGTGTGTGTGTGTGTGTGTGTGTGTATATATATATATATATATATATATATATATATATATATATATATATATATATATATATATATATATATATATATATATATATATATATATATATATATATATGGTTCCCCTTCAGAAGGTTGAATGGCTGAAATCTTGAAATGCATATTTTCGAGACCATATGCTCGAAATTTCAGAAACTCGACCTTCTGAATGGGGATTGGCATACAGTGCAGAATGGGAGATTTCCCTTTCTGCACTGTAGTGTGATCTCGGAGTAGCGGGGGGTGTGGGGGGTGCAGGGGGGCTTACCCCCCTGAAGAAACATTGTTTTGTGTTTTGTTGTTTTTTTTTTTCTCTTTCAGAAGGTTGAGCTTCTGAAATTCGAGCATATGGCTTCGGCCATATGCATTTCGAGATTTCAGCCATTCGACCTTCTGAAGAGGAAAAGGGGAACTATATATATATATATATATATATATATATATATATATATATATATATATATATATATATAGATATCTATCTCTATATATATATATATATATATATATATATATAAAAATATATATATATATATATATATATATATATATATATATATATATATATATGGGTCCCTATCAAATGAAAAAAAACTCATTTGATGGAAAATCATTTGGCTGAAACCAAAACATAGAAAGTTCAAAACATTGAAAACTCATTTGACTGAAACTCAAAACAATGAAAATGCTATATGCCCTTTTCCCCACGGTAGTGCAATCCTGTAGTTAGTATATATAGCTAGGGGGGGTGAGGGGCGTAGTCCCCCCCCCACATACTTCATCCATTTTAAACCCTACACATGGATACTTATAACTACAATAAAAAACTGTTTGGAGAAAACAATATTTACATAAACTATGTGGAGGGCTATGCCCCCACACCCCCCATTGTGGTGGGCTGTGCCCCCACACCCCCCTAACTATATATACTAACTCCAGGATTGCGCTACCATGGGGAAAAGGGCATATAGCATTTTCAGTGTTTTGAGTTTCAGTCAAATGAGTTTTCAGTGTTTTGAGCTTTCTGTCTTATGGTGTCAGTGAAATTAGTTTCTATCAAATGAGCTTTCTGTCATTTGATAGGGGCCCATATATATATATATATATATATATATATATATATATATATATATATATATATATATATATATGTATATATAAAATATTATTTATTTATTATTTATTGACATTTGTTGACCGGGAAAGTCCACTGGCTTGAGACCCATTTTCCGTGGAGGCCTGGGGAGAAAAGCTACAAGTTACATGAAAATCATTACATGAATTTGTAAGGAAACAATTACTTATAAAGCAAGAGAAATAATACAGAAAACTATCTAAACAGCACATATGTTGTAAAAAGGCACAATACAGTAACAATGGAACATTAGCATGTAGGAAAATTATACAGTTAGGAATATTTAACAATGCAGCTCAATTTTTTTTGGGGGGGGGAGTAAGAAAAGGGAAAGGTAAGTGTAGTGGGAAGGTAGAATTAGAGAGTTATACTTAAAGGCAGTTAGAATGTTATAGCTAGGTATTGGGAATATGTAGATTATAGGTGATGTGTATTTAATGGTAGTATTAAAAGTAGAAAGTGACAGAAGAGAAAATTTGATTAGATAGTTGCATATATGTGTGGACTAGGACATTAAAGATTAGGGATAACTCATATGGTGTAACAGTTTGATATATACATAAGTTTTTGGTAGATTAAGAAGGCTGTGGATATGTGTTGCATGTGCAGCTAGGGTTATCAGTGAGATGTTGTTTTAGTTTTCTTGCAAAGGAGGTTATGTTGTCTAATTCTGTAAATGATGATGGGAAGGTGTTCCACAGCTTAGTTATGGAATGGGAATAGAGGCAGCTATCTGCTCTTTTACTAGGTTTTGATACTTTAAGTAGGTGTTTATTGTTAGAGCATAGATTTTTGAATGGGACATAAGGTTCAATGATATTTTTCAGGGAAGGGCAAGACTCGGGTTTATAAATGAGTTTATGGGCAAAGGTAAGTTGTGTGTAATATAAGTATTGTGCAAATTCTAGCCAGTTTAGTTCTCTACTGGCCTGGCAATGGTGGGTGTGACTTGGTTGAGCTGATGCGAATTTTGCAATTTTATAATAAGAGGACTACAGTTTGTGTTGCAAAGAGTTGTGGAGATTGTTGAAGATAGGAGACCCATATAATAAGGTTGGAAGGAGAAGACTTTTTGAAAGTTTTATTTGGATGGATTTGTCTGAGTATTGCTTGTTTCTGTATAGTTTGCCTAATTTGAAGTGAGTCTTTTTTATTGTGTTATTAATATGCAAGTCTAAACTAAATTTGCTGTCAATATTAATTCCTAGCAGTTTGGCCTGATTTACTAACTCTATGTGGGTTTTGTTTATGGAGAATATAGTAAAGTTTGTAGGAACATGTTTAGATCCAAAGATGAGTAGTTTAGATTTATTAGGGTTAAGTAATAGCTGTGATTGGCTTAGCCAGAATTCTATGGATGTAAAGACCTTTTGTGTTAACTTTTGGAGGTCAGAGAAGTTATTCGAGGTACAGATTATGGTTGAATTGGCTGCATATTGTATGGTAGTACAGTCAGAGGGAACTTTATGTAGGTTATTTATAAAAAAGTTGAATAGTAGGGGGTCCTAAGATTGACCCCTGGGACACTCCTATGTTATTTGGGAGAAAGCTAAAGAGGTTATTCTTTCATATTAGAGATTGATGTCTGTTTTCCAAGTAAGTAGTGAACCAGGTTAGGGTGGCATCCAAGCATCCTAGTGATTGCAGTTGCTGGATAAGTTTGATGTGATAGAATGTGTCAAATGCTTTTGAGAGATCCAGTAACAGGACTGATGTTAGTAGGTTACTATCTAGGGCATTATAGATGAAATTTGTGAAGGAGACTAGGGCAGTGATGGTACTATGGGATGGTGGAAAACCATGTTGTGAAGGGGATAGGTTGTTGCTGGTTAGATATTTAAGCAGTTGTTTGTGGATGCATTTTTTCATTATTTTAGATAGAGAGAACAGTATGGCAATGGGTCTAAAATTTGATATGTCATGAGGGTTTCCACTTTTATGAAGTGGGGTGATTACTGATTTTTTCCAGAGCTGGGGGACTGTGTGTTCTGCAAGTGATCGGTTTATAAGGATACTTACTGGGAAACCTATTGCCTTAGCACTAATTTTGAGGTATTCTTTGTGGAGATTAAAAGCAGATAAGGAGCCTGGTTTCAATTTTTCAAGTAATGTTTGTATTTGGGAGGTTGCTACAGGTTGGACTTTAAAGGATGGTATGGAGCTGAAATTGCCTTGAGGTATGGTGGATGGGTTAATGGGGGTTGGGTTTACTAACATAAGGATAATATCAATAAAGTTTTTATTAAATATTTCAGTGATTTAAACTGGGCTTTTGTCTGGAAATGGAGATGGGTTTTGGGTGTACCAGGTTTTAGTAATGAGTTGACAGATTTCCAGAAAAGTGTGGGATTATTACTGTGGGTGTTTATTTGTTGAGAGAAGAAAGTCTTTCTGTCATGACTAATGACCTGTTTTGCTTTGTTTCTAAGTATTTTGAAGGTGGCATCATTGGGTGGGGTCTTATCTTTTCTTCATTTGTGCCATGCTTGGTCTCTATAAATCAGTAGTTGTTTGGTTGTCTTAGATAGCTAAGGACCATGGTTATGTTTAACTCTCTTTTTTCTTATGGGGCTATTGAGTTAAGGGTGTCTAGGAAGACAGTATCGAAATAATGTACTACTCCATCTATGGGAGGATATTTCAATGGGTTCCAGTTTAGTATTTGTAATAGGTTGCAAAAGTGAGACTGGCTAAAATTGGCTAGGTTTCTGGTATATTTGTATGAATCAATGCTTGGGGTGGAGTTTGATACTCTGTGTATCAGGGCTGTTAAGTGGTCACTTAGGGTGTTGGGAAGCATGTTGGGATTAGAGTAGCATTGTGGGTGGGATACTAATATCTACTCTAGGGTGGATTCAGGGTGATTGTTTGTTGTGTGTGTTGGGGTTTGTATAAGTTGTGTAAATTTTAACAGATTGATGAAGTTTGTAGAGTTGTTTGGTGTTAGTTTAATCCAGTTTATATTGGTGTCACAGAGGATGATGGTTTCATTTGAGATGTTGTGGTTAGACCATGATAGGAAGTCTTCCAGTGTTGGGATAGTGGGACCTGGAGGAATATAGATGGTGGCAATGGATATTTGTTTATGGTTGTTGAAAAATAGTGATGCTAATAAGATTTCCATGTTATTGAAGGTGGGAACTATTTTTGGGTGGGGTATTATGTTTAAGTGGTTACAGTATATTAATGCTAGGCCTCCCACTTTCTTATGAAGTCTATTGTTTTGTAATATTTGAAATCCAGGGGGAAGTATTTCTGAGTCTGATATCTGGGGTTCGAACCAGTTTCTGTTAGAGTAACTATATCAGGTGTATACTGTGTAAGCCATGCATGAAAGTCAGATACTTTGTTGCAGATACTATGGATGTTTAATGCCACATGTGTGTGTGTATGTGTGTGTGTGTGTGTGTGTGTGTATGTATATATATATATATATATATATATATATATATATATATATATATATATATATATATAAATCATACACACAAATGGGCTTGAGTGAGATTAGAAGAATAGAACCCTTACCTATCTAGTCTTACACAGCTCAAGCCTACTTTATAAATGACTCCAGGTGAAGTAATCTTAGAGAACATAAACAAGCCCTGTGTTGAACAGCTTGTGAGGCCTGCAGAGTCACATTGCTTCCTATTGTCATCTGCAATTAGGATCTAACCATCAGGAAACTGTTCTGTAGCCTAGCTATGTGACAGCAGTACCCGTATTGGGCATATGTGTCTGTTTGCATTTGGACGGGCAAGGTTGTGGTAAAACTAAATTAGCCCTGTCAATGAGTGTGCACACAACATAATACATTACACAACTTGCTCAGTTGTTGAAGTATGTGTGGTGAAATCCAACAGACACAGGGGCTGTAGTGAATGTGGGTATTGTTGCCACCAAAGATACAAACATATGGCTTCACAATATATGTATGTATTCATATAATATACCATACATTTGTAAGGTTTCCACATGCTGTCACAGGGAGATGCGGTATGAGTCACAACTGTCCAGTTGTTTGCAGCAAGTACACATGTTTGACTCATAGTTATGTGTGTTTCACACTAAATTGTGATTTGCTGTCAAATGTGCCATAATTTACACAAGACATGAAAGAAGACTGCCAGAACTCTTAACTTCAGATATCCCAATAGTCCTCCAGCTGTAGCACATCTTATTCTAAGCACTTCCACATTTTTGTAAGTGCATTAGCTAATGTTGAGCCCTTCCTTTTGGTCCTTTGTCCAACATTATAAGTGTTGTAGTGCAGCTTTACTCTCCATGATCTAGGTATGTAGGGCAATGCAGACATACACACACACACACTTATATATATATATATATATATATATATATATATATATATATATGTACATTTTTCAGCAAAATTGCACGAGAAATAACAGATTTGCACTCTGCTTACTTAAGTGTATGGGCATGAGCAGTGGCATTTTTTGGACTGCTTGCATGTTGCTAATCAGTATGCAAATGGGAGGTGCATTGCTTACATCACAGACTTACTGTTCCATAAAGTGACTCCAATCCACATCTAGCTGTACTCCAGGCTGGGATTATGATATGGTTAGTAAAACTCAAAGCTGGATCTACCTAAAGTGTACACTCAAGTCCATAAATGAATCTACAGTTTCAATCAGTGTGTGCTGTATTTAATATTCACCTTTCTATTTATGTCTTCCAAATCTCATTTGCTTAAATTTTGATGTATTTCTCAGCATATTATGCTCCTGTGCCCAAATGGTTAATTTAGTCAAGTTATTTTGCAGACATGCCCCATCTTTAACCCATGTGATCAGTATACCCAATTTCAAGTCATCTGCATACAGAATGTAGAACAAATCAGATGAAAAAGATAGGTCTAAAGACAAATGTAAACCAGTTTGGGCCTAGAACAGAGCCCTGTGGCACACCTTGACTGTAACTAAGAGATTCACTTGTCCAGCTGCTGCATGATACTTGCCATGTCCTATATGTAAGCCATGCAGCTATTCATCTTATCAAGAGTGCATAAATATCTAGTTGTTCTAATTTATTGATCAGTGTTTTATGTATGGCCCTGTCAAATCTAAGTTACATCACAGCACAATTTTTAATTCATAGCTGTTATTATATTGTTATAGTACATCATGTTACCGGTGGTACTCGATCTATTTTAAACATAGCCATGCTGATATATGGTTTCATGTCCAAGCCTTTACAATTCTGATAATAACTTATACAATATTACCTAAGACTTTGTAATTAGGTCTTAGATATGTGGCACAGATGCAAATGTGTAATTAATATGTGAAATAGGTTAATACTAGTATAGCACACAGAGTCACAGTCTGTAAAACAATACTTATTGCTACTTCACATGCAAAACATCTGGATATCTCAGGATTAGAGCCCTGAACACCATCACACAAGCTTATTGCCTTAGTCCTTTGAGCCATAGAAGCTGCTTGACAATCAGGGGATCATTCATCACACCATCACCTGCATAAATATGTACTTTGCTATTCTCTGTTAACTAACCCATAAAAGGTAAGTTCAAATTGCACATTACTGTTATGATGCTGTGTGGCATACTAACTGTGTGAAATACTGATACAGCATAGATGATTTATTGTTATGGCAAGGGGACACTACTGTTTTGAGGTGTGTGGTTACAAAAGCTCATGTTCTGCTAGGCCGCACACTAGTGTGAGTATCATTTAACCTCACTTTCTAACATCTCCCTTGGATAATGTACCGGTAACCTTTTGCAGTAGGACTGCGTGAATATTCCATGCATAAGGCCTACCGAATATAAATGGTGACATGTTAGTGGAATGGGTGTCTGTAGTCCCATGTGTCATCATCCACTGTTTCAGGGCATACCCAGCATTCCCCAGTAAATGGTCGTGTGGGATGTCTCCCCTAGCAAACATCTGGTACAGCTGTGATGCATGCCTGATATGGCAGTTGTGATAACTGCCAAGGTTGCCTGCACACACATTCATGATAATGTCCTGGCCATTGCACCCTCTTAGCAGTTGATGGAGTGGTATTCCTTGTGGTTAATGTAGATTCTGCACTGCTCACCAGGTGCTGCCTTGATGTGTACATAGGTTCATAGGTTTATCGGTGTTTACTAGGCTAACAACCACAAGGGCCTTTTTTAGCCTAGCAATGCATCCCAAATCTCTGACAAATTCTGATACCCTTGATAAGTGTAAACATGGGCCTGGGAGATGAACCATTTACAGGTTACCTGTGTCCATTAGAGACATGGGTGTCAAACCAGGGATAAATTTATATTTTACTATCCAATTGTCCAAGTTCCACTTGAATTTGGTTAAGTAGGAACTCTGCTTCACATGGATGGGGATCCTGTTCCATAGATGTGGTAGTTTCTGGGATACATACCAATCTCTACAGCAGGTCCTATTTATACCACAGGCAAGGTTTAAGTCTTTAGAATGTGTAATATAATTCTGGTGCTGTTTGTTTAATGGCTATGCAGGAGGTCCATCAGAATGGGGTCTAACAATGCCATAGATGCATTGATGCACAGATCTCCCCTCAAACTCCCGTAGGGGACTGAATACAGGGATAGGGCCTTGAGGTGGTCTGCATAGGACATTTTACTTATGCCCTGTATTATTTTAGTGAGGAACCTCTGTGGATATTCCAATTGTTGTTTATGCCTGATTAGGTACTTACCAAAGGGGGCATTATACTCAATGATAAGTCTGATGAATGCCGAATAGAGTGGAACAATTATTTCCTTGGACTTAGATGCCAAAACTTTGTTTATAAGTTGTGCAGCACATAATGATTTCATCACCACTGTAGATACATGATAGTCAAAGGCTAGATTGCTAGCTATGTGTGTCCCAAAGTCCCTGACTACTGGGTCACCTCCAAGGGGTGTGTTGTCAATATGATAGTTACAAGGGATGGATGACTTCCCAACAGATACTATTACGTATTTCTCTGCATTTAGTTTTAGTGCATGGCTATGACACCAGTTGTTTGTCTGTGTCAGCCCCTCCTGGAGAACTTTAGACAATCTATGACACTCAGTACTTCAGAGTAGTGTGATACACAGTAGAAGTGTTGCATATTGCCAGCCCTCACCTCAGGGTCAAGGGGAAAAGATATGTGCTCACTGGCATGTGGAACCATAGCATACAAAAATTGGTGGAGTATCCTGGATGCAGATGCTTGTGACACCCCCCATTATGTCCCCAGTTGGACTTTTGAAACGTACCTGTAGCTAGTATCCTAAGGGCTACACATACCTTAGTTTCCACTGGGATGGGTTCACCTCTGTTATCACTGGCTCTGAGTTGTAGGCGGCAGAGCTCACTAAGTTCTTGTAATATGTCCATGTCTACCCTGTAGCGCTTTACAGTCTCCAGCTCATGTAGCACCTGGAAGGATACCCTGGGCCTGAACACTCTTCTCCTTCTCTGTCTAGGCCTATTGTCAGCAGCATCAGCAGCATTGACCTCAGCATCTAGCACATACAGATGTAGAGTAGCTGCAGCAGCCCCTAGCATTTCTTCAGTTAAAATGTCCAAGTCTGTACTCAGACTGTAGGGTGTATGCATACCTTATACTGCTCTTCAGTAGGTCAACCATGTGGGATTGGATAATTATGATGCAGTTCACCTGTCTAAGATGTAATTGACATGATTTAAAGGCCCTACTTTATTGTGCACCACAGTGCTCAGAGTAGCTTATACAAAAGCATAAATTATTAATTGAATATATCTGTTTTTAATTAATAGCTTCCTATGACATCACTGTGACTTGGGTGGTCTGTTCGTGCGAACACACTTAGCTATATGGCATGCCATGCAAACAAGCATGCCAAGCAGTAAAACTCTGAAAAGTAACAGGACACACACCCCTGATGTCATCTACATCCACTGGAAATATCAAGACTGTGTAGGAGCATACACGAAATGGATATGCGGACATGGTTGCTTCTTTTACCGATTCATCAAGTGCACCTCATTTGCATACATATTCATACTGACAGCCTGGAAACTATGTGGTTCTTAGCCATGTAAGCTAGGTAAAAGCACAAATGCACCGTTGTACTGATCCAATGCTGGGTTCTACAGTACATTGGAGTAAACTACATTATACATGTTATTTTACAACTTTTTTTTTATTTTTCTGTTAAGCATGTTTGTGCAATGTGGTGCATAGTGCAAATTATAAAAAAAATATTATTAATTTTACATATTCCTTTTCTTTTTCAGACATCCACAATGTATGTTTGATACATTTATGTATGTTATCTAACATTTTCAGGGGAGTTATGTCCATATTCCTGGACTTTTACATCCCCTGCTGTCTGTACATGGAAATTTTCTGTGTACACTATGACCATGGACACAGAGTCTACATAGATGGCTTTAGGCTTGGTGGTCCACACCACCTGGCTAATTTGCATAAGATTCACCTGCTTATGCAGAAATTTGCATTGCAAGGAAGTTTTCCTCTTTGTGCGTGCTTGTGCACTGCTAAGCAACATTTACAGAATCTAAAAATGCTGTCACTCATGTACACATGACGGCGAGATGCGTACATGAAAAAAGATCTTGTAGGCTTTAATGAATTTTCCCATATGTGTGTAGTTTGTCGCTATTGGATTAGATAGCTCATTATAGTCATTGTCCCTAACGTACCTTTATAAGTTGCTACATTTTTACTTTTTTGCTTCTTGGTCTTCATGTGTCCATGTACTTTGCTATTTGATTTGGTTAGTTTTTGCATTCCTGGACTGAGTTTAAAAATTTTCCATGCAGATGAGTTCTTTACCCCTATTAACAAACTAAGATTAAAAAACAAAAATAAATCTTTGTGTAACTCTGATAAATGATTCAAGATGTTCACCTGGCAATGTTTGCACAAGTCTGTCTACACTCCTGTAAGAATGAATTTCTTTGTATCTATCCTGAAGTGGAAGTAATTTGAGGGAGATGTCAAAGATGAGCACTTGGTCCTGGATCCTGTCTGGTGCTACAGACATGAAATATAAACCTTCAAGAAATGATTGCTACTGAATGATAAAGTCAACTAAGACTGTCTTCTAAAATTTATTTTCTAGGTTATCTGGATGATAGAATCTGGTTCTTATATGAGCTGAGACTGACCAGTCTGGTTATGACTGCAACTTTGGTTAACAGATCAAAACAGACCTGGGTATATTGATAAATGTTTAGCTTTATTACAATATTTAAATAGACAAGAAAGGACATATTACTAAATAGTTAGCTTGGTTAAAATATGTAGATAGACAAGAAAATGTTAATGGGTGAACATTCACTACAGATACAGTACGATCACCAGATAATGCAGCTAAAAGTCAGAGGCAGTTACAAATGCATTTAGTTTGTTAATGCTATGGGTGACTAGAAATAAAGGTGTTGCTGAAAAAAAGTACTGTGTAAAATTACCCAGCATGGAGTTAGATGTCTAAACTGCAAAACGTAAGCTGATGATTTGCTGAGCACAGCCACACTTATGCCCAACCCCCAACAATAGAAGTGATGAAGTGAGTATGTAAGAAACATTGACAGACATAAGAACAAGTTACACTTGAGATTCTTCAATGTGCACATGAAACCATGCTGCTACATAGTTCTGTCGCAATGAATATTATGAGGCAATGCAACAGCTTCAGCACTCTTCTGATTGCATCATCCTGTGCAGACCACATCATATAATGAATGCATTTTCACCAACATACTGCAATAAATAAATAATAAATAAATATTTAAAAAAAACATACACTGTGGCATGCATGGCGTATGAATTTTTATACCTATCTGCAAAATGCTCATTATCACAATGAATGTTGGCAGTATACTTTTAGTTAGGCATACAGCAAAGACAGCAGTGATGTATATAACAGCCTGAGAAGAGTGCTACAGTGGTATAGTGTGTATCATTGTTCTCCTGTTAAATTCTCTACAGATTCTGTGCTTACACCCTGTATTCATGTAAATTTTCAACAGGTACTCAGTTTTTCTCAAAAATCACAAGTAGGAAGATGGGTGTCTCTAAATTGGTCATGTAAAGAATTGGCAATCTATTTCCAGTCCCCACCTTTTGAGTAAACATTCTAGATGGCAATGGCTGATGCAAACCAGGAGCAATGGATGGATGGTATAAGACCAGATGGTGTACTTCGTGATTAATGTGAATTACATTGTCAGCTAGATGCATACTGAATGAGATAAAAGGAACAAATAAAGAGACTGTGTGGTGTGTTAAGTGATGAATATATGGAACTGATATAAGCCTGGTTACATGGTGAGCCTTACAGTTTGGTACAAATGGTAAATCATTTTTTGGGGGCAAAATCTGTGCTGCTTGACACTTATTTTCATATAGAAGAAAACAATGTATTTTTATAAAAAAAAATGCTATTATTGTGGAAGTAAAGAATTTGGAGTGAGGTGGGTGATAGTAGACCTTGATAGCATCACATACAGAAGGATGCAGATGTGTGGAACAGCAAGCTGAAGTAGTAGGCAAGGAGGAACAGATGAAACAACAGTTCCTACAACTAAATGATAACTGATTACAAATGAAATATCAAGCTGAGAAAAGAAAACTTTTCAGTGATGTTGTAAATGTGTTCATATGTAAAAGCTGACTAATAATGAGCAGAATGATGATATATAACTTGTTAACAAAGACAGTGAAAGTGGAATCTGAGTGCTGATGATGAGGTGAGTAGAACTGAAAGAGGTAGGCAATGGTTAGAGTGCAGATTATAAGCCAGAATGTGCACTTTTTGTAGTGATTACAGTTGACAGTATTTATTTAGGTGGTACACAGTTGGTGGATAGAGTATCTGAAGAATTAGGGGCAGGTGAATGAAATATTGTCCAGAAGGTGGCAACAAAAATATTCTAAATAGAAGGAAGAATATTAAGGATGCAAACTGTCTGCCTGTGGAGTCATTAGAAGTAAGAGAACAGAAGAAGAGCAAAATACAGTGGTGAAAGGGAAAAATATCTCAAACTTAATGGGAAGTTTCAGAAAATAGCAAGAAAACATAAGCAGGGGGATTAAATAAAGCCTGCATGATAATTTTGACCATGTGTGCATCACACATGGCTGTGAAGTTTTAGATTCAGTAAATCCGTGTAGCGGTGTGCAGCAGCACACTGTGGATGCTAGAAAATCACAGTAACAATTATACATTTCTAAAATATACTTTAAATAATACATTTTTAAGTGCCATGACATAAGTGCAGCTTCACTCCCCCACCCCGAAATGAAGAATATATCCGTAAGTAATGCAGGCTGCTAAAATGTTTAAATGTCATGAAACATACCATTATACTGTAATGTAAGCATATGAATTATGTAGCTGATGGATTACAGTCCCATTTTATTAAAACATGTATTCCTCTGTTACAACATTGGACTCCTCTGCAGTTTCCCTGCCTACACAGTTACTAACCATGTAAATTCTGGGTTGTCAGCATGGTGCAGATACAAATAGGGTCAAAACTCATTAGAATTGTTGAATCTCAAAAAAAGAGTAAACATATAGGGATATTCAGTACATGAAGGCACTTCCACAGTGTTCATATTGAATGCATGTCAAGAGTGAATGCTGACATCAGGAGGGTGTGTCAGGTTACACTTACAGAGGTGAACATGTAGGGCTGCGAAGGGTGAAAGTGCATGCAAGCACTGCACAATTCTCAAGTTCGTGTCATCCTCATTATTTGGTTGTTAAAATGTTTGGTCTCTGTCCATTTTTTTTATTTATTCAGTTATACAAAGGCTTGTTGTGGTATTGGAAAAAGTCACAGATACTGGCATAAATTTCTGGCATAGATGCCTGTGTTCATGCTTATTTGCAAAACCCTTCAGTGGTATGTGTTAATATGGCAGATGGGTTTCAAATGCCCTTACTACTTGTATTTGATCAGAATATTGCAGAGAATTGGAGAATATTTGAGCAAGAGTACAATATTTTTATATAAGCAGCTTACTCAAATAAAGATGCACACACCAAGGCATTCATTTTGCGAAACTTAGCTAGATCAGAGGCAATTGAAAGAGAGTGTTCATTTGTGTATGCACCAGAAGTATATGAGGGAGAAAGTGAAAATCATCATATTGTTGCACAGGCTGAATCAAGGGAATACCCTGAGTGCTTGAAACACAAATTCAGAGAAATGTGTAACCCCCAGACAAATATTAATTTAGAGAGGCATTTGTTTTATATGAGAGCTCAGAAACCAGGCAAAACATTTGCAGTTTATTTTACTGACCTGAGAAACAAAGCCAAAATGTGTCAGTTTGGTGACTTAAAAGATGAGTTAATAAAAGACAGGCTCATGTGTGGTATTAATAATGTTGCTGTGACAAAGATGTTGGTTTGTGATAGTGATTTAACACTGTGTAAATCCACTGAGATTTGTTAAATCCATGAAGGTACAGAAAAACACACAAGTGTGCTTGCAAGTGACAAGAGCACAGTTTCAGTAGGCTCCACAGCAAATGTAGATAGCATGCAACACATGGAAAACAGAAGTAGACCTAAGCACATGCTAGCCACAACCCCTGCTGGCTCATCAGGGAAACCACACAGTTTTCCGGCAAGATCTAAGACTACTCCAGTTAACGAAGCATGCTCAGTGCAGTACAAACGTGAGCTGGCAAAACCCAAGTCCAGCTTTATTGTTAACTGTCACAATTGTGGTGCCAGTCATGAGACTAGATGAGAGAAATGCTTAGCATTTAGTCAGCAATGTCACAAGTGTAAAAAATTGAACCATTTTCAAAAGTTTTGCAAATCACACAAACCCCACAAAGTTGTAAAGAAAGGTCACACAAAAAAGCAAATTGATCAAGCAGAGCTGCAGCAGGCACTTTCTATGTAGATGGTGTATCAGTAATTGGTGAAACAGTTGATGCAGTGAATTTATTGGCAGAGAGCAAAGTGTTTTGTACAGTCCAGAGCAATAGTAAATCCACAGAGCTTAAAGAAGACACTGGTTCAAAGTGTGTTATATCAGCAGACACATTTGCTAAAGTGAGAACTAATGAACAACTCAATGTGGCCAGCAATGTGAAACTTGTTGCTTATGGAGGTGAAGAAATTCAAACCAAAGGCTCAGTGATGCTTTCATGTTATTTGACTAAGAACTGTTATAACTTGTTAGTCTATGTAGTCTGAAGACCAGTACAGTCATTAATGGGCCTCAAACACAGTTTGAGAATGAATCTGCTTTCTTTACCAAATAATTTCATCACATAAGTGCATATCCTAGTTTTGATTTTCCTGAGGCCATTTTTTCAGAGTATGCTGATGTTTTTTGGTGACAAGTTGAGCAAATTTCCAGTTGTGTACTCTATGAAGTTAGACCCAGAGGTCACTCCAGTTGTCAGACCAGCAAGAAAAGTCCCAATAGCTATGCAGGATAAAGTCAAAGCTCAGTTGGATAAAATGGTACAGCAAGGTGTAATTTGCCCAGTTAAAGAACTAATTGGATGGGTGTCATCCATGATAGCAGCTCACAAAAAGGCTCAGATGAAATCAGAATATGTATTGACCCAAGAGATCTGAACAAAGCATTGAAGATACCACTTTATCCAATGCACACAGTCAAAGAGGTCGCAGCTCTAATACCGAATGCCATTGTTTTTTCTGCCTTGGATGCAAAAAGTTAATTTTGGCAAGTGATGCTTAATTGTAAATACTCATTAATAACTACTATTAATAACCTGTTTGGCAGATACAGATTCCTAAGGATGCCATTTAGAATAAATTCTGCAAGTGAAGTCTTCCAGTGTGCAATGGAGCAAATTTTCTTGGGTTATCCTTGTGCCATAATAGTAGATGATTTATTGGTTGGAGGCAATGGTGAAGCAGAGCTTGACAGAAACTTAAAAAGAGTTCTAGACAGAGCATGTGAAGCAAACTCAAAGCTTGGTCATCTAAAGTGCAAATTCAGACTATCAGAAGTTACACATGTAGGTCATTTATTTACCAGTACCGGCTTGAGACCAGACCTGACCAAGAAAGCAGCTATTCTTGAGATGTCAGTACCAGACAATATTCAAGCTCTACAGTATTTCCCTAGGCATGGTCAACTATTTAGGTTAGTTTATACCAGATCTCAGTGAACTGACAGCAACTTTAAGAGAGGTGACACACAAAAATGTTACATGGTCATGGATAGAACAGCATCTGAAGGCATTTGAATACCTTAAGCAGAAAATTGCTGCCCCACCTACATTAAGATACTATAATGTAAATAAGCCAGTCACTCTTTACTGTGATGCTTCAATATTTGGACTTGGTGCAGTTATTCTTCAAGAGGGCAGACCAGTAGTGTATGCATTTAGAATACTTGCCCAAACTGAAATGCAATATGCTCAAATTAAGAAATAACTTTTCGCAATAGTATTTGCATGTTCATAGTTTCATGATTATATATATGGTTGGGCTATTCAGATAGAAACTGACCACCAACCTCTAGTTACTACTCTAAAGAAGCCTATGCATTCAGCTCTAGCAAGATTAAAAGGAATGATCCTCAGCTTGCAAAAGTACAACTTCAAAATGGTCTATACAAAAGGCAAACTACTTTACCTGTCTGATACCCTATCCATGTTGCCCAGAAATATGACAGAACAACTTGACACAGAGAATTTTGATTATGATGTGATGGCAGTGCACAATTTCTCTACCACTAGACTTGATGAGTTGAGCGATCATACAAAGACTGATCCAATTTTGCAAAAGCTCAACCATTATATTAATGTTGGATGGCCATCAAAGCAACCTACTGTACTACCTGAAATGCAAAATTAATTTCCTTACAGAGACGAAATGTTGATGAAAATGACATTATTTTCAAAGGTCCTAAAATTGTTGTTCCTGCTTCCTTACAATCAGAATATATCCAGATTTTGCATTGTAGTCCCCGAAGTTCCGCATCCACTCAGAAAAGAGCAATAGAACTTGTATTTTGGCCTTCATGACTGAAAGACATTGATAAAGTACTTTCTTCTTGTTCAGTATACAATAGTACTAACCCGGATTTGCAAAGATAACATCAGCTAAGTCAAGTTCCTGAACTACCTTAGTCAACAGTAGCCACTGATATTTTCAAGTGGGACAATCAGCACTACTTAGTATTGGTAAGTCTTTTTGAATTGGTTTGAGATTGACTTACTGCCTAATCTAACATCCACTACTGTTATTACTAAGTTGAAACATCATTTCTCAGTCCATGGTAGTCCACACAAAGTTATTTCTGAGAATGGTACTCAATTTACTAGCCAGTTATTTCAGAAATCTGAAAGAGAATGGGACTTTGTACATGTTACCAGTAGTCCAGAATATCCACAGTCAAATGGACTAGCTGAATATGCAGTGCTTGAAAGGTCAAAGTGTGACAATACTGATGTCTTTTTGAATTTACTTAATCTCAGAAACATACCGCGTGACGGTATATTTGGCTCACCTGCTCAAAGACTTCTATCCAGGCAAACCAGAATGACACTACCTATTAGTTCCAGTTTGTTGAGGCCTAAAGCTAAGAACAAGAACCATCAAAGCTCAATTATTCAAGAAGCATTCTATCCAGAAGTCCAGTTATGATAAATCAAGCAGATTTCTTTGTCTGTTGAGGGACGGAGAGACAGTGAGGATAGAAATGGTGAATGAGTTTGACCAGATTGGTCAAGTTACAGGCACATGTACTGAGCCAAGATCCTACCTTGTAGAATCTGAGGGTGTGGAGTACAGGAGAAATCAAAGACAACTTCTTCCTGTACCAGAATATTCATCACAGCATTGTTCCTGTGATACAGACTCTAGATCTCAGAGCGAACCAGATGTTGTTCCCATCCTAGAGTGTGTCGCAACCTCTACTTCCATTCCTAAGGATGTTATAATTCTCCCAAGGTTGAACATTCTGTAGGGACAGCTCCAGTTGCTAAACCTAACTACCAGTTTTATGTCACACGATATGGTCGAATTTCCAGGGCCTGTGTGAAATACACAGAAACATGGACATAACTGTATATATGTACCTAGTCTTGTATAATTGCATGACAAAAAACTGCTTGTATTATCTGCATGCCAAATAGATTCATAATGTTGCATGATCTAGTTCTCAAAGAGGGAGGATGTAGATCAGAGTGCAGGTGCTGTATCTTTAAGAAGCGTATCAAGGACTGAATGTGCTCATATAAATACTGAGCATGTGCTATTCCCAGTGCCATTCAGAGAGTACAGCCAGAGAGTGACCATGTATGATTGCAGTAGTTAGTTTATATATGTTACATAAGTTAAATTCAGTAAACTTTTATTGTGATGTGTTTGCATATAATAAAGCTGCTTGAACAGAACCCACAAAGACTCTTCTATTGTATCCAAAGTGGGAGAGTGACAGATACCACTCCATCAACTGCCAAGCCATGTGTAATCCTCAGGGAATTATCTTGAATGTGTGTGCTGGCAACCCTGGCAGCTATCATGACTTCCATATCTGGCAGACATCACAGCTGCACCAGATGATTGCTAAGGGAGAAATCCCATGGGTCCATTTACTGGGGGATGCTGGCTATGCCCTGGAACCGTGGCTGATCACACCCATCAGAAGTGCATACACACCCATAGAAGAACACCATAATGGGTCACAAACTCAAACTAGAAACACCATAGAGCATGTGTTTGGGCTTCTGAAGTCATGATCCCAGTTCCTAGATATATCCAGTGGAGCCCTGCAGTATAATCTGAGCACATGTACACAGATATTCATAGTATGTGCTATGCTCCACAATCTGATCCTTTGAAAACAGCTGCAGTAGGATCAGCAAGGGGAAGGGACACACATCACCCCACCACTGCCTAGGTCACCACAGCCACAGTTAGAGAAGGGCTCAGAGGAGGAACCCCCAGCTGCTCTCCCTTTTGGTAGATGTAGGCATGTTCAGTATGCCCTTGTATTGGCTAAGAGACAACACATAGCACATTCACTGACCATCTAGAGATCTAATACCTTTCTCCTACCCACATACATATAGTAAAATTGATGCCAGGCAACTCATACAACCTTCACCTTCCCATGTATTGGGTGTGTACTGTTTGCATCAGACAGAGTCAGCCCTGAACTAAAGGCGTGTGAGCTTCTGCATTTGCAAGGTAAGTCCTGAACCTAGATGTATTCTTTAATAATATTATGGTATATTCTTATTTTCCTGACTTGGTACAGTAAGG